>NC_052081.1:49573411-49805911 GCF_015852505.1 Tachyglossus aculeatus
ATTGATTGATTTGGAGTCAGGTCATGGGTTCAAATCCCGGCTCTGCCCCTTGTCGGCTGTGTGACTTTGGGCAAGTTACTTGACTTCTCTGTGCCTCCGTTCCCTCATCTGTAAAATGGGGATTAAGTCTGTGAGCCCCACGTGGGACAACCTAATCACTTTGTATCCTCTCCAGCGCTTAGAACAGTGCTTTGCACATAGTAAGCGCTTAATAAATGCCATCATCACTATTACAAGTTGGCAACATATAGAGGCAGTCCCTACCCAACAGTGGGCTCACAGTCTAGAAGCAGCTGTATATACGTTTGTGCGCATTTAACAATAATGACGGCGTTTATTAAGCGCTTACTATGTGCAAAGCACTGTTTTAAGCGCCGGGGAGGTTACAAGGTTTTGTTCTCTGTCGTCCCCTCCTTTCTAGACTGTGAGCCCACTGTTGGGTAGGAACTGTCTCTATACGTTGCCAACTTGTACTTCCCCAGCGCTTAGTACAGTGCTCTGCACACAGTAAGCGCCCAATAAATACGATTGATCAGGTTGCCCCACGGGGGGTTCACAGTCTTAATCCCCATTTTGACAGACGAGGTAACTGAGGCACAGTGAAGCGAGTTGCCCAAAGCCACACAGCTGGCAATTGGTGGAGCCGGGATTTGAACCCATGACCTCCGGGCTTTTTCCACTGAGCCACGCCGTTTCACTCTTATTTGTACATGTTTATTCTATTTTATTTTGTTAATATGTTTTGTTGTCCAGCTCCCCCTTCTAGCCTGTGAGCCCGCAGTTGGGTAGGGACCGTCTCTATATGTTGCCAACTTCCCAAGCGCTTAGTCCAATGCTCTGCGCCCAGTAAGCGCTCAATTCATTCATTCACTCGCATTTATTGAGCGCTTAACTGTACTAAGCGCTTGGGAAGTCCAAGTTGGCAACATACAGAGACGGTCCCTACCCAACAGTGGGCTCGCAGTGTAGAACTACAGTACGTACGATCATCCTCAGTCGTGTTTATTGAGCGCTTACTGTGTGCAGAGCACTGTACTAAGCGCCTGAATGAATCGATCATTGAATAAAGTGATCGAATGAATGAAGTTGTATTTCCCAAGCGCTTAGCCCAGTGTTTCGCACCCAGTAGGCGCTCAATGAGGGAATGTTCGACGCTGACCCACCCTCTGGCTTTCTCCCCGCAGGCGGCCGACTTGGCTTCCGAGTTGTACCCCGGCGGCGACGAGAGGCGTCTGTGTCCGTGACCCAGGGGTGTCCCCCGCCCCCCGGACGGGCCCCGTAGGGCCGGACAGTGAGGCTGGACCTTCCCGGCCGTTGGGAGCGGAGGGCAGGGATGGGGGGGCCCGTCCTGGCCGCCCCCCGGGCCCCCTCCCCGTCTCCTGCCTGCTGCGTGTCAGCTGGAGGCGGCAAACGGCTGCTTCCGCGGCGGCGCCAGCCCGTCTGCAGCCCCGGCCGTGACCCGGCCCCTCCCCCGGGTCCCCGCCCCCTCCTCCTTCCTTCCCTCCCTCCCTCCCTCCTCCTCCTCCTCCTCCTCTTCCTCCTCCTCCGGGCTGCAGGTGCGGCCGCCGGCGCCAGCCGGGCCCGGGCCCGCCGCCCGGCCCGGGACCCCGCCCCGTTTATTGGGGGCGAACTGGTGGGGGTGGGCCCGGGGGGCTTTGGGGGCCCCCAACGCCTCCGAGAACTGGACTCCGAACTTTTGGGGGCCAAAAGCGCGCGCGCGCCGGACTCTGCATCAACTTTTATATTAAAAGTTTGTAATTTTGACACATAATAAATAAGGATTGATGGGGGGTCTGCTCCCGGAGTGACTTCCTCCTCTCCGCCGGGGACGAGGGCAGCCCCCACGGGAGGCGGAGGCCCCTCCTCCCCTCGGGAGCTGGAGGGGGACCGGGGGTCCCCGGAGACCCTAACTCTCCCCAAGGGCCCCCCTGTGTGTTGGAGGGGATCGGGAAGTGTTGGGGGCCCGGGTGGTGTTTGGTCCTTGGCAGCGGGGCAATCACTCGTATATGAGTGCTTACTGTGTGCAGAGCACTGTACTAAGCGCTTAGCACTGTACTAGTGCAGCAACAGCTCACCCACCACTTGGAGTGGCAGAGTGTGGGGGTGGCTGGGCCGGGCCAGGCAGGCCCCCCACTGACCCAGATGGAGAAACAGGCCCGGGGCTGTTGAGGAATCATCATCATCATCATCATCAATCATATTTATTGAGCGCTTACTGTGTGCAGAGCACTGTACTGAGCACTTGGGAAGTACAAGTTGGCAACATAGACAGTCCCTATCCAACAGTGGGCTCACAGTCTAAAAGGGGGAGACAGAGAACAAAACCAAACATACTAACAAAATAAAATGAATAGATATGTACAAGTAAAAGAAGCAGCCTGGCCAACTGGAAAGAGCCCAGTTGAAGAGGAATCTGTCACAGGCCCACCCAAGTAGGTCCCCGAACCCGCCAGGGCCTGTCCGGCACCCGGGGAGACGAGGGTGGGACAGCTGCCTGTCTGCCAGCTGGGCACCTGGGCATCGGCTCACCTTTAGCCCCCCTCCCCACGTATGGCTACCCTAACATCCCCTTTCCCTTCACTCCTTTTCCCTTGCCTGGACATTCCTGCCGGTCCCGGGCTACCCGTGATTTCTCCCTCCCCGCAGAAAGGGGGTCTCTCCTCCCACCCCAAAGAGCCCCAACTGCTGCAGAAAGGGAATGGTCTGGGAACCGGGTTCGTGAAAATAAGGTCACGATGGCAGCCCCCTGCCCTCCAGGTAACTATGACCCGTGGTTAGGCCTCCCCCAACAAAGAGGGTGGGCACATCACTCATCAGATGACATGACCTGCCAGAAGGTGGAGGCTCAGGGTGTCCTCATCCCTCCATAATAATAATAATGGCATTTAGTAAGGGCTTACTATGTGCAAAGCACTGTTCTAAGCGCTGGGGAGGTTACAAAGTGACCAGGTTGTCCCACGGGGGGCTCTTAATCCCCATTTTACAGATGAGATAACAAGCCCAGAGAAGTTGTGACTTGCTCAGTCACACAGCTGACAATTGGCGGAGCAGGGATTTGAACCCATGACCTCTGACTCCAAAGCCTGTGCTTTGTCCACTGAGCCACACTGCATCATATGGTCGTGCTGTGCCCCACTATCACACTCTTGCCTTCTCTGAACAGTTCACCTGGGTTGTGGAGATGGAATAGCGGGCAGCCACCTCACCAACTCCCCCTCTACACCCACCTCCAAACCATAGTTCGTTCAGTCATTAAGTGCTTACTATATTTATTGACTGAGCACTCAGTGTGCAAAGTTCCAGTCGGAGTCCCGGCTCCAGAGAAGGACCTGCGCTCCAAATAGTTTTTCCAGCGCTTGGCGGAACCCCAGTTGGATTTAGTAGGAATCTGCAAATTTCTCGCCGCTCTGCTGAGGATCCACCTAACAGGGATTCCTGGAGGTAAGTTAGTGGGAGCGACATTTAAGGTGAGAGGGCCCCGTCTAAACTGTAAACTTCTTCTGGGTATGAAATGCGTTTGCTAAGTCAGTTGTGGAGAGTCCAACACTTATAAAAACGTTTAATTCAGTGCTCTGCACATAGTAAGCGCTTAATAAATACCATTAATCGGTGGTGTGGGCCATACTAGGTGCTTGAAGTATGGAACAACCAAGTGAGACATTCCCTGCCCAGAAACAGAATGCTTAATATAGGGCTCTGCACATAGTAAGCACTTAATAAATACCATTTTTTTTAAATGGCATTTGTTAAGCACTTACTATGTGCAAAGCACTGTTCTAAGCGCTGGGTGGGGATACAAGGTGACCAGGTTGTCGCACGGGGGGCTCACAGTCTTCATCCCCATTTGACAGATGAGGGAACTGAGGCTCCGAGAAGTTCAGTGACTTGCCCAAGGTCACACAGCGGACATGTGGCGGAGCTGGGATTCGAACCCATGACCTCTGACTCCAAACCCCGGGCTCTTGCCACTGAACCACGCTGCTACCATTGATGGGCCGTACCAGCTGCTTGGGAAGTACGGAACAACCAAGGGAGACATTCCCTGACCAGAAAGAGACAAACATAAAAATGCAACTTCAGAGGACAAAAGGAGTGGACAGGAGGGTGGTGTTTTTTTTTAATGGGATTTGAATGTGGAAAGAGCTGTGGTCTATCCATGCTGTACTCATTCAAGCCCTTAGTACGTAATAAGTGCTTAATATACATCACTGATGATGATGTGGAGAGGGAGGGAGGTCCCAGCTGAGCAGCGGGAGTGAGGGGGTGGGAGAGTGCAGGGCCAAGGAGAACTAGAAGATTGGCTTGGGAAGGACAAAGCTAGTGAATTGGGGACTAGCGGATGAAGAGAACAGATAGACAAGGTGGGGCCAAGTGAAAGAGTCTGGAAGCCAAGATTCCTGTGGAGAGTCAATGTGCCAAGCAGTTAGAATAGTGCTCTGTACACAGTAAGTTCTCTATACATTGGATTGATTGGCAAGGAATACTGTCTACTTTTTTTGCGGTGTTGTCTCCCCCTTCTAATAATAATAATGATGGCATTTATTAAGTGCTTACTATATGCAAAGCACTGCTGTAAGCACTGGGGAGGTTACAAGGTGATCAGATTGTCCCATGGAGGGCTCACAGTCTTAATCCCCATTTTTCAGGTGAGGTAACTGAGGCACAGAGAAGTTAAGTGACTTGCCCAAAGTCACACAGCTAAGTGGCGGAGCTGGGATTTGAACCCATGACCTTTGACTCTCTCCCCCCTCCATCCCCCCATCTTATCTCCTTCCCTTACCCACAGCACCTGTATATATGTTTGTACGTATTTATTACTCTATTTATTTTGCTCGTACATATCTATTCCATTTATTTTATTTTGTTAGTATGTTTGGTTTTGTTCTCTGTCTCCCCCTTCTAGCCTGTGAGCCCACTGTCGGGTAGGGACTGTCTCTATATGTTGCCAACTTGTACTTCCCAAGCGCTTAGTACAGTGCTCTGCACACAGTAAGCGCTCAATAAATACGATTGACTCCAAAGCCTGTGCTCGTTCCACTGAGCCACGCTGCTTCTAGACTGTGACCCCGTTGTTGGGTAGGGACCGTCTCTATATGTTGCCGATTTGTACTTCCCAAGTGCTTAGTACAGTGCTCTGCACACAGTAAGCGCTCAATAAATACGACAATGAAATGAATGAAAGGACACAAGTCCTAGAGCCCCAGCTCATCCTCAGAAATGACAGCCCAGAAGGCCCTCGCCTGAGGTCAGAGTGAAAAGGGAAGAACAGCGGGGTCGAAGCGGGCACAGGTTGGTGGCATCGTGTGCCCAGCTGGGGCCCCTGCCCAGGGGGGTGTCTGCTCAGAAGAGGTCCGCAGGTCTCGCCAGATCCCTGGGCTCCAATCATCATCATCATCAATTGTATTTATTGAGCGCTTACTATGTGCAGAGCACTGTACTAAGCGCTTGGGAAGTACAAATTGGCAACATATAGAGACAGTCCCTACCCAACATTGGGCTCACAGTCTAAAAGGGGGAGACAGAGAACAAAACCAAACATAACAACAAAATAAAATAAATAGAATAGATATGTACAAGTAAAATAAATAAATAGAGTAATAAATATGTACAAACATATACATATATACAGGTGCTGTGGGGAAGGGAAGGAGGTAAAATGAGGGGATGGAGAGGGGGACGAGGGGGAGAGGAAGGAAGGGGCTCAGTCAATCAATCAGTGGTATTTATTGAATGATTACTGTGTGCTGGGCGCAGTACTAAGTGCTTGGGAGAGTACAATACAATGGAGTTGGTAGAAACATTCCCTGCCCACAGTGAGTTTACAGTCTAGATGGGAAGGGAGACGTTAATATAAATAATTTATATAATTTATAGAGATGTACCATACCTAAGTGCTGTGGGGCTGAGGATGGGATGAATACCAAATACCCGAAGGTCACAGTCTAAAGTGCATAGATAATAATGGCATTTATTAAGCGCTTACTATGTGCAAAGCACTGTTCTAAGCACTGGGGAGGTTACAAGGTGATCAGGTTGTCCCACGGGGGGCTCACTGTCTTAATCCCCATTGTACAGATGAGGGAACTGAGGCACAGAGAATTCACTCAATCGAATTTATTGAGTGCTTACTGTGTGCAGAACACAGAGAATAATAATAATAATAATGGCATTTATTAAGCACTTACTATGTGCAAAGCACTGTTCTAGGCACTGGGGAGGTTACAAGGTGATCAGGTTGTCCCACGGGGGGCTCACTGTCTTAATCCCCATTTTACAGATGAGGGAACTGAAGCCCAGAGAAGTTAAGTGACTTGCCCACAGTCACACAGCTGACAAGTGGCGGAGCCAGGATTTGAACCCATGACCTCTGACTCCAAAGCCCGGGCTCTTTCCACTGAGCCACGCTGCTTCTCAGAATGACACAGAAGGGAGAAGGAGCGGGGGACGAGGGCTTTTTTTTTTTTTTTAACGGGATTTGTTAAGCCCTTACTATGTGCCAGGTACTGTACTAAGTACTGGGGTTGATAGGAGCAAATCATCATCATCAATCGTATTTATTGAGCGCTTACTGTGTGCAGAGCACTGTACTAAGCGCTTGGGAAGTACAAGTTGGTAACATATAGAGACAGTCCCCACCCAGCAGTGGGCTCACAGTCTAAAAGGGGGAGACAGAGAACAAAACCAAACATATGAACTCAGTCCCTGTCCCACATAGGGCTCACAATGTTATTCCCCTTTTTACAGGTGAGGTTACTGAGGGCACAGAGACGTTGTGATTAACCCAAAGTCACGCAGCAGACAAGCGGCGGGTTGAGATTAGATCCCAGGTCTTTCTGATTCTGAGGCTCATGCTCTATCCACTAGCCCACATTCGCTGCTTCTGCTTAATCGGGGAAGGCCCCTTAGAGGAGGTGTGACCTTAATAAGGCTCCAAAGGTAGGGAGAGAGGTGGTCCGGAGCGGAAATTCCAGGCCAGAGGGAGGAAGTGGGAAGCAGGGCGGACTAGCGGATAAAGCATGAGCCTGGGAGCCAGAGGGGCTGGATTCTAAACCCGGCTCCACCACCTGCCTGCTCTGCGACCTTGGGCAAGTCACTTGAACTTCTCTGTGCCTCGGTTTCCTCAACAGCAAAATGGGGCTTCAGTACCTGCTCTCCCTCCTACTTAGACTGTGAGCCCCGTGTGAGAAAGGGACTGTGTCCAACCCGATTGACTTGTATCATCAATCATCAATCGTATTTATCGAGCGCTTACTATGTGCAGAGCACTGTACTAAGCGCTTGGGAAGTACAAATTGGCAACATATAGAGACAGTCCCTACCCAACAATGGGCTCACAGTCTAAAAGACTTGTATCTACCCCAGGGCTTGGTACGTGACCCATAGTAGAGGCTTAACAAAAACGAAAACAAAAATGCACATGGGAAAGAGGTCAGGGGTGAGATCGGACACAGTGAGCCAGCTGAGGCTAGAGGAGTTCATGTTCAAGTTCACCCCTTCCAGGGAGCGTTAGTCCAGTGCTCTGCACACAGTAAGCGCTCAATAAGTCCAAGACTGAACTCCTTATTTTCCTTCCCAAACCCTGCCCTCTCCCGGACTTTCCCATCACTGTTGACGGCACTACCATCCTTCCCGTCTCACAAGCCCGCAACCTTGGTGTCATCCTCGACTCCCCTCTCTCGTTCACCCCTCACATCCAAGCCGTCACTAAAACCTGCCGGTCTCAGCTCCGCAACATTGCCAAGATCCGCCCTTTCCTCTCCATCCATACCGCTACCCTGCTCATTCAAGCTCTCATCCTATCCCGTCTGGACTACTGCATCAGCCTTCTCTCTGATCTCCCATCCTCGTGTCTCTCTCCACTTCAATCCATACTTCATGCTGCTGCCCGGATTATCTTTGTCCAGAAACGCTCTGGGCATGTTACTCCCCTCCTCAAAAATCTCCAGTGGCTACCAATCAATCTGCGCATCAGGCAGAAACTCCTCACCCTGGGCTTCCAGGCTGTCCATCCATCCCCTGGCCCCCTCCTACCTCACCTCCCTTCTGTCCTTGTCCAGCCCAGCCCGCACCCTCCGCTCCACCGCCGCTAATCTCCTCCCCGTACCTCGCTCTCGCCCGTCCCACCATCGACCCCCGGCCCACGTCCTCCCCTGGGCCTGCAATGCCCCCAATCCCTCTGCCCCTCCGCCAAGCTCGCTCTCTTCCTCCCTTCAAGGCCCTGCTGAGAGCTCACCTCCTCCAGGAGGCCTTCCCAGACTGAGCCCCTTCCTTCCTCTCCCCCCCATCTCCCCTGCACTACCTCCTTCCCCTCCCCACAGCGCCTGTATATATGTCTGTACAGATTTATTACTCCATTTTCCTTGTACATATTTACTATTCTATTTATTTTATTTTGTTAATATGTGTTTTGTTGTCTGTCTCCCCCTTCTAGACTGTGAGCCTGCTACTGGGTAGGGACCGTCTCTATATGTTACCAACTTGTACTTCCCAAGCGATTAGAGAAGCAGCGTGGCTCACTAGAAAGAGCCTGGGCTTTGGAGTCAGAGGTCATGGGTTCAAATCCCAGCTCTGCCACTTGTCAGCTGTGTGACTTTGGGCAAGTCACTTACCTTCTCTGGGCCTCAGTTCCCTCATCTGTAAAATGGGGATTGACTGTGAGTTCCCTGTGGGAAATATGTACATATTTGCTATTCTATTTATTTTATTTTGTTAATATGTTTGGTTCTCTGTCTCCCCCATCTAGACTGTGAGCCCACTGTTGGGTAGGAACCGTCTCTATATGTTGCCAACTTGGACTTCCCAAGCGCTTAGTACAGTGCTCTGCACACAGTAAGTGCTCAATAAATATGATTTATTTATTTATTTTACTTGTGCATATCTATTATATTTATTTTATTTTGCTAATATGCTTGGTTTTGTTCTCTGTCTCCCCCTTCTAGACTGTGAACCCGCTGTTGGGTAGGGACCGTCTCTATATATTGCCAGCTTGGACTTCCCAAGCACTTAGTACAATGCTCTGCACACAGTAAGCGCTCAATAAATGCGATTTATTTATTTATTTATTTATTTATTTTACTTGTACATATCTATTCTATTTTGTTAATATGCTTGGTTTTGTTCTCTGTCTCCCCCTTCTAGACTGTGAGCCCGCTGTTGGGTAGGGACTGTCTCTAGATGTTGCCAACTTGGACTTCCCAAGCGCTTAGTACAGTGCTCTGCACACAGTAAGTGCTCAACAAATACAATTGATTGATTGACAACCTGATCACCTTGTAGCCTCCCCAGCGCTTAGAACGGCGCTTTGCACATCGTAAGCGCTTAATAAATGCCATCATTATCATTAGTAATAGTAGTAGCACAGTGCTCTGCACACAGTTAGTGCTCAACAAATACAATTGATTGATTGACAACCTGATCACCTTGTAACCTCCCCAGCGCTTAGAACAGAGCTTTGCACATCGTAAGCGCTTAATAAATGCCATCATTATCGCGGGCCTGGAATGCCCTCCCTCTGCCCATCTGCCAAGCTAGCTCTCTTCCTCCCTTCAAGGCCCTACTGAGAGCTCACCTCCTCCAGGAGGCCTTCCCACACTGAGCCCCTTCCTTCCTCTCCCCCTCGTCCCCCTCTCCATCCTCCCCATCTTACCTCCTTCCCTTCCCCACAGCACGTGTCTATATGTTTGTACATATTTATTATTCTATTTATTTATTTATTTTACTTGTACATATCTATTCTATTTTATTTTGTTAGTATGTTGGGTTTTGTTCTCTGTCTCCCCCTTTTAGACTGTGAGCCCACTGTTGGGTAGGGACTGTCTCTAGATGTTGCCAACTTGGACTTCCCAAGCGCTTAGTCCAGTGCTCTGCACACAGTAAGCGCTCAATAAATACGATTGATTGATTGATTAGTAGTAGTAAAGTGCTTTGCACACAGTAAGCGCTCAATAAATGCGATGGAATGAATGAATGAATACGATTGAATGAATGAATGAGGCTTCCCCGATGAAAGCTGCATTGATTTTCCTCCGTTTGGGGCCCAGATCTCCAGTCTTGGGGGTGCGGGGGTCCCCCTTTCTCCTCTTCCTCCTCCTCCTCCTCCATCCCCGGGCCCGTACTGGAGCGTGGGCGCTGACTGCCCCCTGGCGGCCACATGGCGCCACTGCCGACCTTGTACTGGGGGTTTTCAATCAATCAATCAATCGATCGATCAATCGTATTTATTGAGCGCTTACTGTGTGCAGAGCACTGTACTGAGCGCTTGGGAAGTCCAAGTTGGCAACATACAGAGACAGTCCCTACCCAACGGTGGGCTCACAGTCTAAAAGGGGGAGACAGAGAACCGAACCAAACATACTAACAAAATAAAATAGAGTAGATATGTACAAGGAAAATAAATAAATAGAAAAATACGGAACGTTTCACGAATTTCGATCAATCGTATTTACTGAGCGCTTACTGTGTGCAGAGCACTGGACTGAGCACTTGGGAAGTTCAAGTTGGCAACATATAGAGGCGGTCCCTTCCCAACAGTGGGCTCACAGTCTAAAAGGGGGAGACAGAGAACCAAACCAAACATACGAACAAAATAAAATAAATAGAATAGATATGTACAAGTAAAATAAATAAATAAATAGAGTAATAAATATACTACTAAATAAATAATAGAGTAATAGAGTAATAAATATTCAGGTCCTTGATTCGGTTCTCTCTCACCTCTCTCTTTTTTTCCCCCTCTTTCTCTCACAGAGACACACTGCAGACCCTATTTTGAGGGTTTTTTTCAGGTAATCGATCCGATTCTCTCTCTCTCTCCTCTCTTTCTCTTTTTTCCTCTCTTTCTCACATAGATTCACTCATTCAATTGTATTTATTGAGCGCTTACGGTGTGCAGAGCACTGGACTGAGCGCTTGGGAAGTCCAAGTTGGCAACATATAGAGACGGTCCCTACCCAACAGTGGGCTCACAGTCTAAAAGGGGGAGAAAGAGAACCAAACCAAACATACTAACAAAATGAAATAAATAGAATAGATATGTACAAGTAAAATAAATAAATTAATAAATAGTAATAAATATACTACTAGATACATAAATAAAAATAAATAGAGTAATAAATATTCAGGTCCTTCATTCAGTTCTCTCTCGCCTCTCTCTCTTTTTCCCCTTCTTTCTCTCACAGAGACACACTGCAGACCCTATTTTGAGGGTTTTTTCAGGTAATCGATCCGATTCTCTCTCTCTCCTCTCTTTTTCTTTTTTCCTCTATTTCTCACATAGATTCATTCATTCAATTGCATTTATTGAGCGCTTACGGGGTGCAGAGCACTGTACTAAGCGCTTGAGAAGTCCAAGTTGGCAACATCTAGAGACGGTCCCTACCCAACAGTGGGCTAACAGTCAAAGCCCTACTGAGAGCTCACCTCCTCCTAGAATGAATGATATGTTCGGTTTGAGGTGCTGGTGGGACGTCCTGGTAATAATAATATTAATAATAATAATAATAATAATAATGGTGGCATTTGTTAAGCACTTACTATGTGCAAAGCACTGTTCTAAGCGCTGGGGGGGATACAAGGTGATTAGGTTGTCCCACAAGGGGCTCACAGTCTTAATCCCCATTTTACAGATGAGGGAACTGAGGCACAGAGAAGTTAAGTGACTTACCCAAAGTCACACAGCAGACAAGTGGCGGAGCCGGGATTCGAACCCATGACCTCTGGCTCCCAAGCCTGTGCTCTTTCCACTGAGCCACACTGTCCTGAAGGCAGGAGGAAATTGGAGACTGCAGAGAAGGAGAGAGAGATCAGGGCTGGAGATGTGGTCAGTCAGTCAGTTGTACTTATTGAGCACTTACTGTTGAGAGAGCACTGTACTAAGTGCTTGGGAGAGGACAATATAACAGATGCATTCCCTGCCCACCACGAGCGTACAGTCTAGAGGGGGAGACAGACATTAATGTAAGTTAATCAATTACAGATATGAACATAAGCGCTGTGGACTGTCTCTATATGTTGCCAACTTGTACTTCCCAAGCGCTTAGTACAGTGCTCTGCACACAGTAAGCGCTCAATAAATACGATTGATGATGATGATGATGATGATGGGAGAGGGGGATGAATAAAGGGAGCCAGGCAGGTCAACTTGCTTGGGAATCATCTGCACAGAGATGTAGTTGAAGCTGAGGGAATGGCTGAGCTCCCCAAGGGAGTGGGTGGAGATGGAGGAACCTCCCCAGCGCTTAGGACAGTGCTTTGCACATAGTAAGTGCTTAATAAATGTCATTATTAATGCTTAATAAATCCCTTCCCCACAGCACCTGTATATATGTATATATGTTTGTACATATTTATCACTCTATTTACTTATTTTACTTGTACATATCTATTCTATTTATTTTATTTAGTTAGTATGTTTGGTTTTGTTCTCTGTCTCCCCCTTTTAGACTGTGAGCCCACTGTTGGGCAGGGACTGTCTCTCTATGTTGCCAATTTGTACTTCCCAAGCGCTTAGTCCAGTGCTCTGCACACAGTAAGCGCTCAATAAATACGACTGATGATGATGATGATGATGATGATGATGATTATTGAGAATGGAAGGGGACCCAGAATGGAGCCTCGGGGTTATCCACAGTTAGGGAGGACATAGGAGGCACAGCCTAGGAAAGAGATCAAGGAGTGACCCCGAGGAGAACCAAGGGAGGTAGTGTGGCCTAATGGGAAGAACGTAAGCCTGGGAGCCAGTGGACAAGGGTTCAAATTCCGGGCCTGCCACTTGCCTGCTGTGTGACCTCAGGCAAGTCACTTCACTTCTCTGTGCTACAGTTGCCTCATCTATAAAAATGGGGCTTACTATTCATTCATTCATTCATTCATTCAATCGTGTTTATTGAGCGCTTACTGTGTGCAGAGCACTGTACTAAGCGCTGGGGAAGTACAAGCTGGCAACATAGAGAGACAGGGCCTGCCCAACTACGGGCTCACAGTTTAGAAGCAGCGTGGCTCAATGGAAAGAGCCCGGGCTTTGGAGTCAGAGGTCATGGGTTCAAATCCCAGCTCCGCCAACTGTCAGCTGTATGACTTTGGGCAAGTCACTTCACTTCTCTGGGCCTCAGTTCCCTCATCTGTAAAATGGGGATTAAGACTATGAGCCCCCCGTGGGACAACCTGATCACCTTGTAACCTCCCCATCATCCATCATCAATCGTATTTATTGAGCGCTTACTATGTGCAGAGCACTGTACTAAGCGCTTGGGAAGTACAAATTGGCAACATATAGAGACAGTCCCTACCCAACAGTGGGCTCACAGTCCCCAGCGCTTAGAACAGTGCTTTGCGCATAGTAAGTGCTTAATAAATGTCATTATTATTATTAGAAGGGGGAGACAGACAACAAAATAAAACATGTGGACAGGTGCCAAGCGCTTGGTACAGTGCTCTGCACACAGTAAGTGCTCAATAAATACGATTGAATGAATGAATGAATGTCAAGTCGTGAGAACAAATAGAATTTAAGCTAAATGCACATCATTAATCAATCAATCAATCGTATTTCTTGAGCGCTTACTGTGTGCAGAGCACTGTACTAAGTGCTTGGGAAGTCCAAGTTAAATAGAATAGTAAATATGTACAAGTAAAATAGAGTAATAGATCTGTACAAATATATATACAGGTGCTGTGGGGAGGGGAAGGAGGTAGGGTGGGGGTTATGGGGAGGAGGAGAGGAAAAAGGGGGCTTAGTCTGGGAAGGCCTCTTGGAGGAGGTGAGCTCTCAGATTACTACTGCGAGCCCCATGTGGGACATGAACTGTGCCCAACCTGATTAGCGTCTATCTACCCCAGCGCTTAGTACAGTGCCTGGCACATAGGAAGCGCTTAACAGATACCATAAAAAAACAAACAAAACAAGAGGTCAGAAGGAGGATGGGTGAGATCATACAGTAAGTTGACTTAGGGGGAATGAAGAATGCAAGCTGGGATGTAGTGGGGGAGGAGAGTGGATAAATAATAATAATAATAATAATAATGGCATTTATTAAGCGCTTACTATGTGCAAAGCACCGTTCTAAGCACTGGGGAGGTTACAAGGTGATCAGGTTGTCCCACGTGGGGCTCACAGTCTTAATCCCCATTTTCCAGATGAGGTTACTGAGGCACAGAGAAGTTAAGTGACTTGCCCAAAGTCACACAGCTGACAATTGGTGAAGTCGGGAATCGAACCCATGACCTCCGACTCCAAAGCCCGTGCTCTTTCCACTGAGCCATGCTGCTTCTGTTCCAGTGTTTAGTATGGTGTGTGGCACATAGTAAGCACTTAAAAAATACTACAATTATTATTTTATTATGCAAGTTGGGGAGTGCTGGGTGTGCAGTGGATATGTAGGATAGGGGAGACTTGAAGGGAGACGTGCCACCATTGTAGGTTTTTGAGGAGTGAAGAGTTTGAATCCCGGCTCCACCACGTCTGCTGTGTGACCTTGGGCAAGTCACTTAACTTCTCTGTGCCTCAGTTACCTCATCTGTAAGAGGGGGATGAAGACTGTGAGCCCCATGTGGGACAACCTGATCACCTTGTATCCCCCTCAGCGCTTAGAACAGTGCTTTGCACATAGTAAGCGCTTAACAAATGCCATCAAAAAAAAAAGAGTTGTGTGTGGGGGGGTATTTCAGGAAGAGAATTCAGGCAGTGTGTGTGTGTGTGTGTCCTGTTTCCTTCATCAGTCAGACTGGGCAGTCCACCAAGAGCAAGGAGACCATGGTCATCTCCTCCTCCCAGTAAGAGAGAGAAAGAAAGAATGTCTGTGTGTGTATTTGTAAATCCTGTCATCCCCTTGAGACTGAAAGTCCTACCAAGAACCCAAGGGCATGTTGGTTCCATCCTCCTCCTCTCTCTGCTCTCAAGCCATCTGGATCAATAAATGCGACTGATTCGTTCAATCGTATCTACTGAGCGCTGTGTGCAGAGCACTGTACTAAGTGCTTGGGAAGTCCAAGTTGGCAACAGATAGAGACGGTCCCTACCCAGCAGTGGGCTCACAGTCCAGAAGATTAATTGGTGTGGTTCAGGTGGCGATTGGCTTACCTGTCCAGGACTCCCCAGCTCACTGGCTGCAGGGCTCACCTGATCCCCTTCCTTCCTCTCCCCCTCGTCCCCCTCTCCATCCCCCCCATCATACCTCCTTCCCTTCCCCACAGCACCTGTATATATGTATATATGTTTGTACATATTTATTACTCTATTTATTTATTTTGCTTGTACATATCTATTCTATTTATTTTATTTTGTTAGTATGCTTGGTTTTGTTCTCTGTCTCCCCCTTTTAGACTGTGGGCCCACTATTGGGTAGGGACTGTATATGTTGCCAACTTGGACTTCCCAAGCGCTTAGTACAGTGCTCTGCACACACTAAGCGCTCAGTAAATACGACTGATGATGATGATGATCACCTGGTAGCCAGGAAGTTCCTCCGGGTGCCTAACCATGATCTCCCCTGCTGACTTGGCCCTTTTTCCCTTGTACTCCCTCAGAAAGGGGAAAAAGGGTCCCTGAACAGGAATGTGATGACTGCCCGAACCCCCTAAGCCTTACCTTCTCCAGGCACTCTCCTCTCCTCCACAGTGACTCTGCTCTTTCCCTCTTGGCTAATCCCTTCTCCCTCCTCCCCTGGACTCCAAGAGGCTTTTCCAGATCCCTCTTTTCCCTCGGCTTCCTCTTCCTTCCGCGTCATCTCTGCACTTGGATCTGTGACCTTGGGGCATTTGATATTAGTCCCACCCTCAGCCCCCCAGCACTCCAGTACATATCTATAAATTATGTATTACAAATTAGCTATTTATATCGAGGCCCGTCTCCACCTCTAGGCTATAAACTCGCTGCCCATTTCTCTCATTCCTTAACTCCGCTGACCTACTGTTTCACCCACCTACCCCTCTCAGAAAATTGGACTCACACTCAATCTCATCATCTCTAATCCCTACAATCTTTACTCTCACCCACTCTGAAATCCTCTATCTGGCCACAGTCTCCTTGCCTGCCTTCTCTCCCACAAATCAATCAATCAATCAATCGTATTTATTGAGCGCTTACTGTGTGCAGAGCACTGTACTAAGCACTTGGGAATTCCAAGTTGGCAACATATAGAGAGGGTCCCTACCCAACAGTGGGCTCACAGTCTAGAAGGGACTAGACTGTGGGGACACAAATCTGTCCTGATCCCCCACAGAGACCTCTGGTCTTTAGACTGCTTCCAACTTTCTCAAATCTTTACGCCCCACTTCGCCTCCAGACCCAAACTATCTTCCCCCGATGCCAAAATTGCCACCCTGAACACCACCCTCTCTATTGAACTCAGCTCCTTTCTCCCCTATCCCTTTGTCTATCTCATACCACCAACCCACAGCCCTGGATCACCTCCACAGTCTGCTTCTTTCGTTCATTCATTCAATCATATTCATTCACTCAATCGCATTTATTGACTGCTTACTGTGTGAAGAGCACTGTACTAAGCGCTTGGGAAGTACAAGTTGGCAACATATAGGGATGGTCCCTACCCAACAGCGGGCTCACAGTCTAGAAGGGGGAGACAGACAACAAAACAAAACATGTGGACAGGTGTCGTCAGAACAAATGGAATTAAAGCTAAATGCAAATCATTAACAAAATAAATAGAATAGTAAATATGTACAAGTAAAATAGAGTAATAAATGCGTACAAACATATATACATATATTTCAATCATTCATTCAATCGTATTTATTCATTCATTCATTCAATCGTATTTATTGAGCGCTTACTGTGTGCACAGCACTGTACTACTACTACTAATAATGATGGCATTTATTAAGCGCTTACTATGTGCAAAGCACTGTTCTAAGTGCTGGGGAGGTTACAAGGTGATCAGGTTGTCAATCAATCAATCAATTGTATTTATTGCATGCTTACTGTGTGCAGAGCACTGTACTAAGCGCTTGGGAAGTCCAAGTTGACAACATATAGAAACGGTCCCTACCCAACAGCGGGCTCACAGTCTAGAAGGGGGAGACAGAGAACGAAACAAAACATATTAACAAAATAAAATAAATAGAATAGATATGTACAAGTAAAATAAATAAATAGAGTAATAAATACGTACAAACATATATATGTATATACAGGTGCTGTGGGGAGGGGAAGGAGGTAGAGGAGGAGAAGAAAATGTTTGGTTTTGTTCTCTGTCTCCTCCTTCTAGACTGTGAGCCCACTGCTGGGTAGAGACTGTCTCTAAATGTTGCCAACTTGGACTTCCCAAGCGCTTAGTACAGTGCTCTGCACACAGTAAGCGCTTAATAAATACGATTGATTGATTGATTGGTCTTTCTACCAAGCCAGGCCCTGCCATTCATTGCAGCAGCTCCTCCCTCAATGAATGAAAACCCGGCGGCCCCAAGGGCGGAGGAGGGCGGGCCTGTCCCTTGGGGTCCCCTTTTTTTTAATGGCATTTACTATGCGCTTACTATGTGCAAAGCACTGTTCTAAGCGTTGGAGGGGATACAAGGTGATCAGGTTATCCCACGGGGGGCTCACAGTCTTCATCCCCATTTTCCAGATGAGGTAACTGAGGCCCAGAGAAGTGAAGTGACTTGCCCAAAGTCACCCAGCTGACAAGCGGCGGAGCCGGGTTTCGAACCCACGACCTCCGACTCCAAAGCCCGGGCTCTTTCCACTGAGCCACGCTGCCCCTTTTAGACTGTGAGCCCACTGTAGGGTAGGGACTGTCTCTATATGTTGCCAACTTGGACTTCCCAAGCGCTCAGCACAGTGCTCTGCACACAGCAAGCGCTCAATCAATACGATCGATGATGATGATGATGATAGTAAGCGCTCAATCAATACGATTGATGCTGACGATGGTGGTGGGGGGTGTGCGGGCCCTTTAAGGAGAGAACGCGCAGACTGTATCCTTTCCGGCCGCGTTTGTTGCGGCGGCCAATCAGCGGGCGGCGTTTTCCGCGGGAGATCCGAATTTCGCGGGACGCAGTTTGGCGCTAAAAAAAAAAAAAGAAACAGAAAGAGAAAGGCTCGGAGGGCGAGAGGGGCGAGGGGAAGGAGGCCATCGGTCCCCAATCCGGCTCCATCCTGCCTCGGAGCGGGCGGCGGGGGGCCGGCGGAGCCCTCGCCCGGTTCACCGGGACCGGAGGGGATGGGCCCGGAGCGGATGGAGCCGTAGGGCCCGGGGCACGGTGACCCCGGCTCCCGTTGCCGCCACTGCTGCCATGATCCGGGTGATGAAGGACCTGTCCCCGGCCCCCGGGGCCCCGCCGCTGCAAAAGAAGCTGGCACCGGGCCTGCCCCCCGCCGACCCGCTGCTGCCCGGCCTGGGCAGCCCCCAGCTGGGCCCCAACGCCACCACCACCGGCTTCTTCTACCCGCTGCCCGCCTCGGCCCCCTGCCTCTACGCCACCCCGCATGGACCGGACGCCAGAGCCGCCCGCTGCCCGCCCTCCGGACGCCTGCCGGTAACCGCTCAGGCCCTTTGTCCGGGACCGCCCCCCTCCCCCCCCTTTTCATCATCATCAATCGTATTTATTGAGCGCTTACTATGTGCAGAACGCTGTACTGAGCGCTTGGGAAGTACAAGTTGGCAACATCTAGAGACAGTCCCTACCCAACAGTGGGCTCGCAGTCTAAAAGGGGGAGACAGAGAACAGAACCAAGCATACTAATTAAATAGAATAGATAGGTACAAGTAAAATAAATAGAGTAGTAAATATGTACAAACATATATACATATATAGAGGTGCTGTGGGGAAGGGAAGGAGGTAAGATGGGGGGATGGAGGGGGGGGAGAGGAAGGAAGGGGCTCAGTCTGGGAAGGCCTCCTCTTCTTTTAATGCCATTTATTAAGCGCTAACTATGTGCCAAGCACCACTGTTGAGTAGGGACTGTCTCTATAGGTTGTCGACTTGGACTTCCCAAGCGCTTAGTACAGTGCTCTACACACAGTAAGCGCTCAGTAAATACGATTGATAGATTTGTCCGGGACCGTCTCCCTCAGCCCCTCCCTCGGAAGCACCCCCCCTTCTTTTTCTTTTAATGCCATTTATTCAGTGCTATGTGGCCAAGCACCACTGTTGGGTAGGGACTGTCTCTATATGTTGCCAATTTGGACTTCCCGAGCGCTTGGTACAGTGCTCTGCACATAGTAAGCGCTCAACAAATACGATTGATGATGATGATGACCGTCTCCCTCAACCCCCCCCTGCCCCTTTTCTTTTAATGCCATTTATTCAGCGCTATGTGCCAAGCACCACTGTTGGGTAGGGACTGTCTCTATACGTTGCCAATTTGGACTTCCCGAGCGCTTAGTACAGTGCTCTGCACATAGTAAGCGCTCAATAAATACGATTGATGATGATGATGATGATTAAGCGCTATGTGCCAAGCACCACTGTTGGGTAGGGACTGTCGCTATATGTTGCCAATTTGGACTTCCCAAGCGCTTAGTCCAGTGCTCTGCACATAGGAAGCGCTCAATAAATATGATGATGATGATGATTAAGCGCTATGTGCCAAGCACCACTGTTGGGTAGGGACTGTCTCTATACGTTGCCAATTTGGACTTCCCAAGCGCTTAGTACAGTGCTCTGCACATAGTAAGCGCTCAACAAGTACGATTGATGATGATGACCGTCTCCCTCAGCCCCCCCCCCCCTTTTTCTTTTAATGCCATTTATTCAGCGCTAACTATGTGCCAAGCACCACTTTTGGGTAGGGACTGTCTCCATATGTTGCCAATTTGGACTTCCCAAGCGCTTAGTCCAGTGCTCTGCACATAGGAAGCGCTCAATAAATACGATTGATGATGATGATGATTAAGCGCTAACTGTGTGCCAAGCACCACTGTTGGGTAGGGACTGTCTCTAGATGTTGCCAATTTGGACTTCCCAAGGGCTTAGTACAGTGCTCTGCACATAGGAAGCGCTCAATAAATACGATTGATGATGATGGTGACCGTTTCCCTCAGCCCCACCCCCCCCCCTTTTCTTTTAATGCCATTTATTAAGCGCTAACTATGTGGCCAAGCACCACTGTTGGGTAGGGACTGTCTCTATATATTGCCAATTTGGACTTCCCAAGCGCTTAGTCCAGTGCTCTGCACATAGGAAGCGCTCAATAAATACGATTGATGATGATGGTGATGATTAAGCGCTATGTGCCAAGCACCACTGTTGGGTAGGGACTGTCTATATGTTGCCAATTTGCACTTCCCAAGCGCTTAGTACAGTGCTCTGCACATAGTAAGCGCTCAATAAATACGATCGATGATGATGATGAGCGTCTCCCTCAGCCCCACCCCCCCCTTTTTCTTTTAATGCCATTTATTCAGTGCTAACTATGTGCCAAGCACCACTGTTGGGTAGGGACTGTCTCTATAGGTTGCCAATTTGGACTTCCCAAGCGCTTAGTCCAGCGCTGTGCACATAGGAAGCGCTCAATAAATACGATTGATGATGATGATGATGATTAAGCGCTATGTGCCAAGCACCACTGTTGGGTAGGGACTGTCTCTATACGTTGCCAATTTGGACTTCCCAAGCGCTTAGTACAGTGCTCTGCACAGAGTAAGCGCCCAATAAATACGATTGATGATGATGATGACCGGTTCCCTCAGCCCCACCCCCCCCCTTTTTCTTTTAATGCCATTTATTAAGCGCTATCTATGTGGCCAAGCACCACTGTTGGGTAGGGACTGTCTCTATATGTTACCAATTTGGACTTCCCAAGCGCTTAGTCCAGTGCTCTGCACATAGGAAGCGCTCAATAAATACGATTGATGATGATGATGACCGTCTCCCTCAGCCCCACCCCCCCTTTTTTCTTTTAATGGCATTTATTAAGCGCTATGTGCCAAGCACCACTGTTGGGTAGGGACTGTCTCTATAGGTTGTCGACTTGGACTTCCCAAGCGCTTAGTACAGTGCTCTGCACACAGTAAGCGCTCAGTAAATACGATTGATTGATTTGTCCGGGACCGTCTCCCTCAGCCCCTCCCTCGGAAGCACCCCCCCTCCTTTTTCTTTTAATGCCACTTGTTAAGCGCTATGTGCCAAGCACCACTGTTGGGTAGGAACTGTCTCTATATGTTGCCAACTTGGACTTCCCAAGCACATAGTACAGTGCTCTGCACACAGTAAGCGCTCAATAAATACGATTGATTGATTTGTCCGGGACCGTCTCCCTCAGCCCCTCCCTCGGAAGTACCCCCCCCCCCCTTTTTCTTTTAATGCCATTTATTAAGTGCTATGTGCCAAGCACCACTGTTGGGTAATGTCTCTATATGTTGCCAACTTGTACTTCCCAAGCGCTTAGTACAGTGCTCTGCACACAGTGAGCGCTCAATCAATTAATCAATCATATTTATTGAGCGCTCACTGTGTGCAGAGCACTGTACTAAGCGCTTGGGAAGTACAAGCTGGCAACATAGAGGGACAGTCCCTACCCAACCAACAGTGGGCTCACAGTCTAGAAGGGGGAGACAGAGAACAAAACCAAACATACTAACAAAATAAAATAAATAGAATAGATAGGTACAAGTAAAATCAATCAATCGTATTTATTGAGCGCTAACTGTGTGCAGAGCACTGTACTAAGCGCTTGGGAAGTACAAGCTGGCCAGAGGTCGTGGGTTCTAATCCCGTCTCCGCCACTTGTCTGCTGTGTGACTTTGGGCAAGTCACTTCTCTGGGCCTCAGTTCCCTCATCTGTAAAATGGAGCCTCTCGTGGGGCAACCTAATTACGTTGTAGCCCCCCCAGCGCTTAGAACAGTGCTTTGCACAAAGTAGGCGCTTAGCAAATACCACTAGGATTATTAGAAGGTGCCTGGGCGTCCCTGCACGGTGGGGGTCTGGCCTTTGTGGCAGTGGGGGGCATGGGGAAGGGCAGTGGGGTCTTGGCGTCCAAACCAGAACCGCCTGGGACCCTGGACCGGGCCCGATCTCCCCCCTTGGAGCCCCCCGGTTGCCCCTTTTCCCCCCCGCCTCCCCAGGACTCGTCGAGTTGGGGTTGAGCCGGACACGTCTGCCACGGTGGATTGATTCATTCATTCAGTCGTATTTATCATCATCATCATCATCAATCGTATTTATTGAGCGCTTACAGTGTGCAGAGCACTGGACTGTATATATGTATATATGTTTGTACATTTTTTTTTACTTTATTTTATTTGTCCATATCTATTCTATTTATTTTATTTTGTTAGTCTGTTTGGTTTTGTTCTCTGTCTCCCCCTTTTAGACTGTGAGCCCACTGTTGGGTAGGGACTGTCTCTCGATGTTGCCAATTTGTACTTCCCAAGCGCTTAGTACAGTGCTCTGCACATAGTAAGCGCTCAATAAATACGATTGATGATGGACACGTCTGCCACGGTGGATTGATTCATTCATTCAGTCGTATTTATCATCATCATCATCATCAGTCGTATTTATTGAGCACTTACAGTGTGCAGGGCACTGGACTGTATATATGTATATATGTTTGTACATTTTTTTTACTCCATTTATTTATTTATTTTATTTGCCCATATCTATTCTACTTATTTTATTTTGTTAGTATGTTTGGTTTTGTTCTCTGTCTCCCCCTTTTAGACTGTGAGCCCACTGTTGGGTAGGGACTGTCTCTCGCTGTTGCCAATTTGTACTTCCCAAGCGCTTAGTCCAGTGCTCTGCACATAGTAAGCGCTCAATAAATACGATTGATGATGATGATGATTGATGACGAAGCGCTCGGGAAAGTATAATACGGCGATGGAAGAGGGCCAGGCCCTGCCCACAACGAGCTGGTGGCCCCGGTTTGATGGAGGCCGGGTGAGCTGGTGAGCCGGTTCCTGGGGCGCCGTGGGCAGGGTGGGGTGGGAGGGGACCGGACACGCCCAAAGGCCAAGGTGCTGCCCCTCGATAAGGGTGCTGCCCTGGGCAGAGGGCCAAGGGCACCCGGTTGCCCGCCCTCCGTGCCCCCGGGCTGGGAAGCAGCCCCATCCTGGCGCTCCCTAAAGTATGGTGACCCCCCTTACCATCCCAGGCTTAGCAGAGGATGAAGGAGGGGGAGGGCCTCAGTTTCCCCACCCACTCTGGGGTTGAAGGAGGCCTGGATCGGGGGGAATAGTGAGGCAACGATTGAGGTTTCTTTACGCCACGCTTGGGGGGGGCGTCTAAATCAATTCGGTTGGCACAAGCAGGAGGGGGGCGAGGTACCCTCAGATTTCAGGCCTACAGGCTTCTGGTCACTATAGGCCTGTCTGAGCTACCCCCGGCCCTCCTCCTCCTCTCCCGCCCCCCATCTTCAGAGCCGGAGGGCTATATGATTTGGGGGTGACGGGTGGGGGGCGAACAGGTGGACCAAATGAGGGGTGGGATTAGGTTTAAAACCTTGGAGGTTGCTCCCATTGCCAACTGGGCTCCCTCCCTGCCTGTATCCTCCCTCCTCCTTTCCCTACCCGTCTGCCCTGGGAGACCGAGCTGCCTTTTCGGAGGGGTTCACTGCAGCCCCTCACCCAGGGTTGCGGGGTGGGGTGAGGGGGGGCCAAAGTTTGCCCACTTCATTGAGGGGAAGACCGAGGCCCAGTGTCAAGTGCTCAAGGTCACCCAGCGGAACCTAGGCCCGTGAGTTCCCAGCCCCCACGGTCAGGGGGCCGCTCGGTTCGGGAAGACCCCCAGTGTGGGGGGAGGCAGAGGTTGCCAAGTTCCTTGTCTTCCCTGGACCTTTCCCGCCCCTGCAAGGGTGACAAACTGCCACTCCGTAGCTGCACCGCTCCCGGGTCAAACTCCCTTTCCCGCCCAGATTGCGGGCTGGGCTGGTCCCTGGGGGCAGGGGGTGGGCTCCCGGGCTGCCCATCACCCCCTCCCCCATTGCAGCAGCTGCTCCTGACCCCACGGGATCTGCCAGCAAGTGGCAGCTGTGCCCACTCCCCCTCCTCTCCCCCACCAGTTCTGCAGCCCTCCCTGCCCCAGAGAGTGTGAGGAAATATTAAAAAGCCCCTACCTAACCCCCCCCCCCCCCAACCATGGTCACCTGTTGCCCAGTTTCTGGCCAGACTGATGCAAACAGATGAGGGGAAGTCAGGACCCCCCCCATACACACACATATTTACATGATCGTTGGGGGGGGGGGGGGGGAGGAGGGGCTCCAGCAGCAGATGTGCTTGGGGCAGGTGTTCCCAGCCATTTAACCCATCATGCGCCCTTGACTTGGCAGCTTAACACAAGTCCCGGCTTTCGCCCACCACTGGAGCTCACAGAGGGGAGGGCCCGAAGGAGTGGGATCGTGGTGTATCCGTCCCAGACACAGGGCCAATTCCCCTTCCTCCCATCCGGCCCTCTGATTGGCAAGTCACCTGCCCGGGGGGGTGTTGGTGGGACCGGGTGGGGGACAGGATGTGGGCAGGAAGGAGTTGTTTGGTCCTCTTGCCAGCTGTGCCAGCTGCATCACCAAGCCTCTCCCGGCCCTGATAAGGACAAGCTGGCTCCCTGCCTAGTGAAGGGTGTGGTGCCCTGGCCTTGGCGGGGGCTTGGGGGAGGGGGGTGCCCGACTTCTTTCCCCTTTCACTTCCCACAATGTCCCCTCTGCTTTGGGGGTAGCCCAGCCTCGCTCCCGTGTGTTGGAGGACAGAGGGAAGGAGAGCCTGAGTGGGGAAGACGGTAAGGGTCTGACAGGGTCCTTTAAGATTACATCTCCAACAGGCCTTCCTTGACTCTGCCCTCGCTTCCCCTATCCGCCCTCCCCTCCGTGCCAACTACGCACTGGGCTGTGTACCCCTTAAGCACTTTGATACTCCCCACAGCGCAGCGTGGCTTGGCGGAAAGAGCCCGGGCTTTGGAGTCGGAGGGCGTGGGTTCGAATCCCGCCTCCACCGCAAGTCTGCTGTGGGACCTTGGGCAAGTCACTTTTAACTTCTCTGTGCCTCAGCTACCTCATCTGTAAAAATGGGGATTAAGACTGTGAGCCCCACGTGGGACAACTTGATCACATTGCATCCCCCCCAACGCTTAGAACATTGTATATATGTATATACATTTCAGCGCTTACAGCAGTGCTTTGCACATAGGAAGTGCTTAATAAATACAGTTATTTTTTTTTATAATAATGATGGCATTTATTAAGCGCTTACTATGTGCAAAGCACCGGTCTAAGTGCTGGGGAGGTTACAGGGTGATCAGGTTGTCCCACGGGGCGCTCACAGTCTTAACCCCCATTTTACAGTTGAGGTAACTGAGGCCCAGAGAAGTTATCATCATCATCATCAATCGTATTTATTAAGCGCTTACTATGTGCAGAGCACTGTACTAAGCGCTTGGGAAGTACAAATTGGCAACATCGAGAGACAGTCCCTACCCAACAGTGGGCTCACAGTCTGAAAGGGGGAGACAGAGAACAAAAGTTAAGTGAGTTGCCCAAAGTCACACAGCTGACAGTTGGCGGAGCTGGGATTTGAACCCATGACCTCTGACTCCAAAGCCCGTGCTCTTTCCACTGAACCACGCTGCTTCTCTGTTCTTATGTACACACCCTTAATACTCTTATCGTTTCCCCCGTCTGCAATTCGTATTAACGTCCGTCTCCCACTGTAACCTGTAAGCTCTTTGGGGGCAGGGATCGTGTCTACCAATTCTGTTGCATTTGTACTCTCTAGTACATCATCATCATCAATCGTATTTATTGAGCGCTTACTATGTGCAGAGCACTGTACTAAGCGCTTGGGAAGTACAAATTGGCAACATATAGAGACAGTCCCTACCCAACAGTGGGCTCACAGTCTAAAAGGGGGAGACAGAGAACAAAACCAAACATACTAACAAAATAAAATAAATAGAATAGATATGTACAAATAAATAGAGTAATAAATATGTACAAACATATATACATATATACAGGTGCTGTGGGGAAGGGAAGGAGGTAAGATGGGGGGGATGCAGAGAGGGACGAGGGGGAGAGGAAGGAAGGGGCTCAGTGTGGGAAGGCCTCCTGGAGGAGGTGAACTCTCAGCAGGGCCTTGAAGGGAGGAAGAGAGCTAGCTTGGCGGAGGGGCAGAGGGATTGGGGGCATTCCAGGCCCGGGGGATGACGTGGGCTGGGGGTCGATGGCGGGACAGGCGAGAGCGAGGTACGGTGAGGAGATTAGCGGCGGAGGAGCGGAGGGTGCGGGCTGGGCTGGAGAAGGAGAGAAGGGAGGTGAGGTAGGAGCGGGCGAGGGGATGGACAGCCTGGAAGCCCAGGGTGAGGAGTTTCTGCCTGATGCGCGGTACAGTAAGTTTCTGCCTGATGTGCCTGAGTACAGTAAGTGCTCATCAAATACCTTTGATGATTGATTGATCGATTGGTCTTTTTCCCTCCCCGCGGCGTGTCCAGGCCAAGAGGAAGTTGGATCTGGAGGGGATCGGTCAGCAGGGTCTGCCCGGGTTCCGGACACCTAAGGGCAAGCACAGTCCGGCGCCCGGACTGCCCAGCCCCAAGAGTAAGTGTGTGTGAGTGAGAGCGTGTGCGTGCGCGCGCACCCCGGACCTCGTTCCTGCCCGCTGCAGGCGAAAGTGGTCCCTCCCCTTGGCCAGGGTGACGCCTCCCCTTTCCTCCAGCCCCCAAGTCCCCCGGGGAGAAGACCCGCTACGATACGTCGCTGGGGCTGCTGACGAAGAAATTCATCCAGCTGCTGAGCGCCTCGGACGACGGCGTGCTGGACCTGAACCGCGCGGCCGAGGTCCTGGAGGTGCAGAAGCGCCGCATCTACGACATCACCAACGTGCTCGAGGGCATCCAGCTCATCCGGAAAAAATCCAAAAACCACATCCAGTGGGTGTGAGTGCGGGGCCGGGCGGGCCAGGGATGCGTGCGATGGCAGGGGTTTGGGGGTGGTGGGGGGCTCGGGCGTTGGGGCGGGGGGCTCGGCCTGGGCTTGAGTGGCTGCTGCATCTAGACTGTGAGCCCACTGCTGGGTAGGGACTGTATATATGTATTTATTACTCTATTTATTTATGTATTTTACTTCTACATATCTATTCTATTTATTTTATTTTGTTAGGATGTTTGGTTTTGTCTCCCCCTTTTAGACTGTGAGCCCACTGTTTGGTAGGGACTGTCTCTGTATGTTGCCAATTTGTACTTCCCAAGCGCTTAGTACAGTGCTCTGCACACAGTAAGCGCTCAATAAATACGATTGATGATGATCCCCAGGGGCACCGGGCTCTTCGGGGACTCGACGGCGGTGAGGCAGCAGCAGGCGCTGAGGCGGGAGCTGAGCGGGTTGAACGCGGCCGAGCGCTCGCTGGATGAGCTCATCCAGGCCTCCACCACCCGACTGAAGGACCTGACCGAGGACCCAGAAAACCAGAGATATCCTTTTTTTTTTCTTTTTCAATGGTATTGGTTCCGTGGTTACACTGTGCCAGACACTGTACTAAGCACTGGGGTAGGTATGAGATCACCACCTTGGACCCAGGTCTCACACGGGGCTCCCAGTCTTAATCCCCGTTTTACAGAGGAGGTAACTGAGGCGCCGAGAAGTGACTTGCCCAAGGTCACACAGCGGAAAGCGGCAGAGTGAGGATTAGAACCCACGTCCCTACTCCCAGGCCTGTGCTCTCCCCACTAAGCCACCCTACTTCTCTGGCTATCATTCATTCATTCATTCATTCAATCGTACTTATTGAGCACTTACTGTGTGCAGAGCACTGTACTAAGCGCTTGGGAAGTACAAGTTGGCAACATATAGAGATGGTCCCTACAGATCAGCGGGCTCACAGGGAGGTGGATGTACGCGGCTGGGGTGAGCGGGGGAGACGGATACGACCCTCCCCGGGAACACGCTTGGTGCCGAGGACTCAAACGACGGTGAAAATACAGCTGGCCAAGAAAGGTGACACCCGACCTAGTAGATAATAATAGGATCTGGGATATTTGCTAATCAATCAATCAATCAATCGTATTTATTGAGCGCTTACTGTGTGCAGAGCACTGTACTAAGCGCTTGGGAAGTCCAAGTTGGCAACATATAGAGACAGTCCCTACCCAACAGTGGGCTCACGGTCTTCTTGGCCTCCAGCTAAATGCCTACTATATGCCGAGTACTGTACAGAGTGCTGCGGTGGATATAAGATCATCAAGTTGGGCACGCCCCTGTCCCATCTGGAACTCACAGGCTAAGGGGGAGGGCAGGACACGTATTTAATTCCCGCTTTACAGGTGAGGGAACCGAGGCATGGAGGAGTTGAGTGACTTGCCCGAGGTCACGCATCCAGACCAGCGGAAGAAGCTGGGATAGAGCCCAGGACGCCCGGCACTTGGTGCTTTCCACTAGGCCGCTCCGCTTCTAGAGCTCAAACAGATTCCCATATGTTTGTACATATTTATTACCCTATTTATTTATTTATTTATTTTATCTGTACGTATCTATTTATTTTATTTTGTTAGTATGTTTGGTTTTGTTCTCTGTCCCCCCCTTTTAGACTGTGAGCCCACTGTTGGGTAGGGACTGTCTCTAGATGTTGCCAATTTGTACTTCCCAAGCGCTTAGTACAGTGCTCTGCACATAGTAAGCGCTCAATAAATTTGATGATGATGATGATTCCCCTTGTCCTCCCTCCGCTGGGTGACCTTGGGCAAGTCACTTCTCGGCGCCTCAGTTTTCTCATCCGTAAAACGGGGATTAAGACTGGCGAAGCAACCCGGATGAGGGCCTCGGGCTTACCGGGCCGGACCCCAGCGGCAGGCTCGCTCAGGCCCAGGCCCGGCTCCCGTTTGCCTTAACCCCCGGCCCCAACGCTGGCCTACGTGACCTACCAGGACATCCGGGCCATCAGCAACTTCAGGGAACAGACGGTGATCGCCGTGAAGGCCCCCGCCGAGACCCGGCTGGAGGTCCCGGACCTCGATCAGGTGGGGAAGCGTTTGGGGGAGGGAACTGGGGGAGGTTGTAGGGGGCACGGCGGACACCTCCTGACCCCCGTTCCCCTCTGGCCCCCAGGAGACTCTCCAGATCTACCTGAAGAGCACCAATGGGCCCATTGAGGTGTACCTGTGCCCCGAGGAGGTCTCGGACGAGAGCCCCAGCCCCGCCAAGGACAGCGAGGACCGGCCCGGCGCCTGCAAGCCTCAGCCCCCCGAGCCGCCCGCCACGGAAGGTATAGGGATTTGGGGGTCAGCGGTGGGTGGTGGCGTCCGGCAGGATGCGGCCTCTCCTCGGGGGCCAAAGGGCAGTGTTAAATTCTGTCACCTCTGTCCGTGGGCTTGGCCCGTTCCCCGGCCCCCTCACCTTTCTCCCAAGCAAAGCTGAGGGGGCCCTAACGGCGAGAGCCGACTCCGTACCGAGCGTCCCCGGGAATGGGGCAGATCTGACAGCACCCCCACTATACCCGGGGTGGACAGGGGTCCCCCTTCATGCTTGGTCACCGCCGTGGTTGCTGGCCAGACCCCAGCAGATATGGAGAAATAACAGACACTGACCCTCTTCTCCCCACCACTGTGGAAACTGGCAAGGGTCACCCCCAGCCTGGTGACGGGGAGGCTCTCCTCGGGCCCCAGCCCTGGGGTTTCCGCCGCCGTGCCAGCGCTGACGGCGCAGAATCCCTCACCGCCTGCCTTTGCCAACCCCCACCCCCGGTGCCCGGCACCCCCAAGATGGCATCAGGCCCCGGCCGATTGCACACACCCGGTTTCATAATCTTGTCGCTTGCTCAAAGCCTTTCCGGGAGGGTGGACGGGCGGGGATCCGGCGTGCCTAGGGTGTCCGCTGACAGCTGAGGAGTGCTGGGTGACTTGGGTTGGGGTGCTGTCCCTCTCTGAGCCCGATCGTCCGTTGCCCTGGGAGGGGGAATGGAATGGTTTCTCGTCTCCCTGCCCCGAGAGAGGGTGTGACCGGTCTCTGCCCACCCGCAGTTGACCCCCCGAAGCTGGAGCTGCCCGGCTCCCTGCTGGACGTGGACATCGGACTGCTGGACCTGCCCCAGAGCCTGCTGCCCCAGACGGAGGACCAGTTGGTCTTCGGGGGCCCCATGACCGGTTTCTCCCCCCCAGCTCGACCACGACGATTACCTGTGGGGGCTGGACGAGGGCGAGGGGGTCAGCGACCTCTTCGAGTCCTACGACCTCGGGGACCTTCTCAAGAACTGACCGAGACCCTCGAGTGACTGATGGGCGGGACGGTCTGGCCCCGGGCCCTTTCCTTGGCGGGTCATGGTGGGTGGGCTGCCCCTGGTTCGTGCCCTCCCCTTCCCCCTGACCTGTTCCCGGGTGGGAGCCTGCACGTAGCCTGCCGGAGGATGGGTTGGTCCTCTTCTCGTTCCAGGGGGCTTGGGCCGGGGAGGGGTTAGAGCCCCTGCCGGGACCCACGGTGCACTTAATACTTCTTATTTATTTAGAGTTGAAGATTTGGGTTTGTGTCATGAGCGGGTGGTAGCCCCTGGGGCCCGCCCCAAGCCTCTGCGCTCTCCTTCCCACCCAGTCGGCTCGCCCGTGGAGCGGGGAAGGGGTCAGCTCCTTCCAGGACTCTCTACCTTTTGGGCGGCCGCGGGGCAGGGTACCCAGTCACCCGGCCTGGACCGAGGGGACGGGAAGCTTAGGCCAGTCTGTGGCCACGCAGACCGGGAGGAAGGCCAGACGCCCCTTCGCAGGGGGTGGGGAGGGGGTGGTGGGATCCACTGGCTCAGTTGAGGCTTTTGGGTCATGTCGGGTGTTTGGTTTTCCAGGGAGGTGGGAGGGGGCCGGGGCGGGGTCAGACCTCTGTACCCCACGAACGCCGAGGGGACCGCGGGGTGGGAGCTAGGGCAGCCCACAGGGCACGAGGGGACCACCCACCCCCAAAACTGGCCCTAGAAAGGGCCAGATCCGGGCCTTCCGAGGCCCAATCTGTACTGGGAGCTGCCCCCGTTACATCCCGGCCTTCGGCACCTTGCCTGATGCCCTACCTCGGGCCCGGGGATGGGGGCTGCTCTGTGGCTGGGGAGGAGGTGGCAGCAGTTGACTGGGGTTATCCATGGATTTTTACTATACGTTTCCAAGCAGTGGTGGGGGCCAAGTACTTGGTAGAGGGTCCAGAAAGAATCCACTTTGTGGGGGAGGCCCCCTCCACTCATGGGGTGGGTTTGAGACCGGCCGGGCACGTGCAGCTCGTGCCCCGCTGACCTTGCCTTGCTCCCTGACCAGAGCTACATCCCTGCTGCAGCTAAGAGAAGGGGTTCAGGCTTGGAGAAGTCTTGGGGGAACCTCCAGAGTCCTACTTTTAGCACGCCATGCAGCCCAGGGTTGATCAGGCTGCAGTCGTGTGTTTCAAGCAGGGTCTCAACTCCGTCTTAAATGCGTTGGGGACTGGACCCGAGCCCCTCTCCCACCCCCAAAAATGGGCAGACCAGGGTGGGGCCGGGAGAGGTATGTCTTGTACATAGTTGGGGTTTTGCCTGTTGGGGAATGTTTCAGTCGTGGTGTAACTTAAGCATTTTAACTTAACAGTGTGTGAGTGTGTGTGTTGAGCTGGTGGGAAGCTCTCCCGGCCCCCGCCGTTGCTTCCCGGACGAACCTAGAGCATCAGGCCGATCCAGATGGAATATCGGATTGAGGCTGCTCTGTACTGGGCCCGGGGGGGTGTGGAGACCCTTTTTTGTTCCATTGTGAATAAAGGTGAGAACCGAGTAAGCAGCTGGCGTGGTCTGGGGATTGACTGGGGTGTGGGAGAGGCATATGGTCTGAGACTTCCAGAGACAATTCAGTGAGTAATCCCCGTCCCCAGACAACAATCCCCCCTTCTCCCCCAGATCAGGACTTTTCCCCGTGGATCAGTCAATCAATCAATCAAATTTATTGAGCGCTTACTATGTGCAGAGCACTGTACTAAGCGCTTGGGAAGTACAAATTGGCAACACATAGAGACAGTCCCTACCCAACAGTGGGCTCACAGTCTAAAAGGGGGAGACAGAGAACAGAACCAAACATACCAACAAAATAAAATAAATAGGATAGAAATGTACAAGTAAAATAAATAAATAAATAAACAAATAAATAGAGTAATAAATATGTACAACCATATATACATATATACAGGTGCTGTGGGGAAGGGAAGGAGGTAAGATGGGGGGATGCAGAGGGGGAGAGGAAGGAAGGGGCTCAGTCTGGGAAGGCCTCCTGGAGGAGGTGAGCTCTCAGCAGGGCCTTGAAGGGAGGAAGAGAGCTAGCTTGGATCCCACAATACTAAGAGAAAGCAGGGTTTTGGGGGGGGGGGGGGGTTTGGCCCTTACTCTGTGCCAGGCACTGTACTGAGCACTTTTTAGACTGTGAGCCCACTGTTGGGTAGGGACTGTCTCTATATGTTGCCAATTTGTACTTCCCAAGCGCTTAGTACAGTGCTCTGCACATAGTAAGCGCTCAATAAATACGATTGATGATGATGATGATGATGGGGTAGATATAAACTAATCAGGTTGGACACAGTCCATGTCCCGCTTAAGGCTCGTAGTCTTATTCAACCATTTTACAGGTGAAGTAACTGAGGGGCAGAGAAGTGAAATGACTTGCCTAAGGTCATACAGCAGATAAGCAGCGTGGCTCAGTGGAAAGAGCTTTGGAGTCAGGTCGTGGGTTTGAATCCTGGCTTCGCCACAAGTCTGCTGTGTGACCTTGGGCAAGTCACTTAACTTCTCTGAGCCTCAGTTACCTCATCTGGAAAATGGGGATGAAGACTGTGAGCCCCACATGGGACAACCTCCTTACCTTGTTTCCCCTCCCCAGCGCTTAGAACAGTGCTTTGCACATTGTAAGCGCTTAACAAATGCCATCATTATTATTATTATTATTATCATTATTAGATAAGCGGTGGAACCAAAGTTGGAACCAGGTCCTTTTCATTCAATCGTATTTATTGAGCACTTTGTGTGGAGCACTGTACTAAGCGCTTGGGAATCAATTGTATTTATTGAGCGCTTACTGTGTGCAGAGCACTACTAAGCGCTTGGGAATCAATTGTATTTATTGAGCACTTACTGTGTGCAGAGCACTGTACTAAGCACTTGAGAAGTACAAGTTGGCAACATATAGAGACGGGCCCGACCCACTTTTGACTCCCAAGCATCTACTCACCAGGCGATGCTGCTTCTCAGGCCATATCTGTAATTTTATTTATTTGTATTGATGTCTGTCTCCCCAACTCTAGACTGTGAGCTCATCGTGGGCCGGTAATGTCACTGTTTACTGTTGTATTGTACTTTCCCAAGTACTTAGTACAGTGCTGTGCACACGGTAAGTGCTCAATAAATACAATTGAAGTGAACGAATAAATAAATGGATGGATGCCCATCCTCATAGGTACAGATGGTCATCCAGCTCCTTTCTCCCTCCCTGGCTTTGTGACCCAATCTAAACCATCCAACCCCAGCGGGGCCTAGCGGATACTTCTCTATGCCTCAGTTACCTCATCTGTAAAGTGGGAATCAAGACCGAGCCCCAAGTGATTATCTCATATAATAGTAATTGTCAAGTTCTTACTATGTGCCGAGCACCGGGGTAGATACAAGGTAATCAGGTTGTCGCGTGTGGGACTAACAAGTCTGAATCCCCATTTTACAGATGAGGTATCTGAGGCACCTCTCAGGCACAGAGAAGTTAAGTGTCTTGCCTGAGGTCACACTGCAGAGCTGGGATCAGAACCCACATCCTCTGGCTCCTAAGCCTGTGCTCTTTCCACCAAGTCTGCTGCTTCTCCTATCTACCACAGTGCTTGGTAGATAGGGCTTGACAAATACCATTGTCATCACAATGAGAAGCGGCGTGGCTCAGTGGAAAGAGCACGGGATTTGGAGCCAGAGGTCATGGGTTCAAATCCTGCCTCTGCCAATTATAATAATAATAATGATAGCATTTATTAACCGTTTACTGTGTGCAAAGCACTTTTCTAAGCGCTGGGGAGGTTACAAGGTGATGAGGTTGTCCCACGGGGGGCTCACAGTCTTCATCCCCATTTTACAGATGAGGGAACTGAGGCCCTGATAAGTGACTTGCCCAGTCACACAGCTGGCAATTTGCAGAGCAGGGATTTGAACCCCTGACCTCGGACTCCAAAGCCCGTGCTCTTTCCACTGAGCCACGCAGTTGTCAGCTGTGTGACTTTGGGCAAGTCACTTCACTTCTCTGTGCCTCAGTTACCTCATCTGGAAAATGGGGATTAAGACTGAGCCCCCTGATAATAATAATGGCATTTATTAAGCGCTTACTATGTGCAAAGCACCTCTAAGCGCTGGGGAGGTTACAAGGTGATCAGGTTGTCCCACGTGGGGCTCACAGCCTTCATCCCCATTTTATAGATGAGGGAACTGAGGCCCAGAAAAGTGAAGTGACTTGCCCAAAGTCACAGCGGGCAATTGGCAGAGCAGGGATTTGAACCCCTGACCTCAGACTCCAAAGCCCGGGCTCTTTCCACTGAGCCACGCAATTGTCAGCTGTATGACTTTGGGCAAGTCACTTCACTTCTCTGTGCCTCAGTTACCTCATCTGTGAAATGGGGATTAAGACTGAGCCCCTTGATCACCTTGTAACCTCCCCAGTGCTTAAAACAGTGCTTTGCACATAGTAAGTGCTTAATAAATGCCATCATTATAATTATCACAAGCAACACCATCCCAGGGAAGCCGATTCTCTCAATGGGCTGGAATCAGGAAAGCAGTTAGGACTTGAGGGTTTGGACATGGTGGGAGAGTCTGACCTTTGGGCAAGTCCCAAGCGCTTACTGTGTGCAGAGCACTGTACTAAGCGCTTGGGAAGTACAAGTTGGCAACATATAGAGACGGTCCCTACCCAACAGTGGGCTCACAGTCTAGAAGACTGTGCTGTGCACCCAGTAAGCGCTCAATTAATACGATTGAATGAATGAATGTTGTCTGTCCCCCCACCTTCTAGCCTGTGAGCCCTTTGTTGGGCAGGAAACGTCCCTATATGTGGCCGACTTGTCCTTCCCAAGCGCTTAGTACAGTGCTCTGCACATAGTAAGCGCTCAATAAATATGATTGATTGAATGAATGAGAGTCTCTGAGCACGTGTAGGTCTGCCTGAGTAGAGGAATTGTGTAGGGGTTGGCGGTGTTTAGGTGCGCATGCGCGCAAGACAGAGCGCGTGTATGTGCATGTGCGCGTGCGCGCGCCCCTAGGTTGGATTTGACCGCCCCCCTGTGGCCACTGACTGCAAGAAGCGGCTGTGGCTCCATTTTTTTCCATCAATCATTCTCTGCTTTTTCATATTCATTCATTCATTCATTCAATTGTATTTATTGAGCACTTACTGTGTGCACAGCACTGGACTAAGCGCTTGGGATGTACAAGTTGGCAACATATAGAGACGGTCCCTACCCAACAGTGGGCTCACAGTCTAGAAGACTGCTGTGCACCCAGTAAGCGCTCAATAAATATGATTGAATGAATGAATGCTGTCTGTCCCCCCACTTCTAGACTGTGAGCCCACTGTTGGGCAGGGACCGTCCCTATTTGTGGCCGACTTGTCCTTCCCAAGCGCTTAGTCCAGTGCTCTGCACGCAGTAAGCGCTCAATAAATACGATTGAATGAATGAGAGTCTCTGAGCACGTGTAGGTCTACCTGAGTAGAGGAATTGTGTAGGGGTTGGCGGTGTTTAGGTGCGCATGCGCTTGAGAGAGCGCGCGTGTATGTGCGCGTGCGCGCGCCCCTATGTTGGGTTTGACCGCCCCCCTGTGGCCACTGACTGCAAGGAGCGGCAGTGGCTCCATTTTTCCCATCAATCATTCTGTTTTTTCATATTCATTCATTCATTCATTCAATCGTATTTATTGAGCGCCTACTGTGTGCAGAGCACTGGACTAAGCGCTTGGGAAGTACAGATCAGCGTGGCTCAGTGGAAAGAGCACGGGCTTTGGAGTCAGAGGGCATGGGTTCAAATCCCGGCTCCGCCAATTAATAATAATAATAATAATGGCATTTATTAAGCGCTCACTATGTGCAAAGCACTGTTCTAAGCGCTGGGGAGGTTACAGGGTGATCAGGTTGTCCCACGGCGGGCTCCCAGTCTTCATCCCCATTTTACAGAGGAGGGAACTGAAGCCCAGAGAAGTTAAGTGACTTGCCCAAAGTCACACAGCTGACAGTTGGCAGAGCCAGGATTTGAACCCATGACCTCTGACTCCAAAGTCCGTGCTCTTTCCACTGAGCCTCGCTGCTTCTCTACAGCTGCCAGTTGTCAGCTGTGTGACTTTGGGCAAGTCACTTCACTTCTCTGGGCCTCGGTTCCCTCATCTGTAAAATGGGGATTAAGACTATGAGCCCCCTGTGGGATGACCTTGTAACCTCCCCGGCGCTTAGAACAGTGCTTTGCATATAGTAAGCGCTTAATAAATGCCATTATTATTATATTATTATATAGAGATAGTCCCTACCCAATGACGGGGTCACAGTCTAGAAGCAGCGTGGCTCAGTGGAAAGAGCCCGGGTTTTGGAGTCAAAGGTCATGGGTTCAGATCCCAGCTCTGCCACTTAGCTGTGTGTGTGTGTGTGTGTGTGTATGTGACAGTGTGTGGGGGAAGGGAGAGAGAGGGGTGTGTGTGTGTGAGACAGTGTGTGGGGGGAGGGAGAGAAAGGGGTGTGTGTATGTGTGAATGTTTGCATATATGTGTGAGTATGTGTGTGGTGTGTGAGTGTGAGACAGTTTATGGGTGTGAGTATGTGTGAGTGTGAGACAGTGTGTATGTGTGTGTGTGTGTGAGAGTGTGGGGGGGGGAGAGAGAGGGGGGTTGTGTGTGTATGTGTGAATGTGTGTATATGTGTGAGTATGTGTGTGGTGTGTGTGTGAGAGTGTATGGGTGTGAGTATGCGTGAGTGTGAGACAGTGTGCGTGTGTGTGAGTTTGTGTGCGTGTGTATATATGTGTGTGTGTGAGAGTGTGTGGGGGAAGAGAGGGGTGTGTGTGTGTGACAGTGTGTGGGGGGAAGGGGAGAGAGAGGGGTGTGTGAATGTGTGTATATATGTGTATGTGTGGCATGTGTGAGAGTGTATGGGTGTGAGTACGCGGGAGTGTGAGACAGTGTGTATGTGTGTGAGTAGGCGTGTGAGTGTGTATGCGTGTGTGACAGCGCGTGTGTGTGTATATATATATGTATGCGTGAGACGGCGTGTATATGTGTGAGTAGGCGTGTGAGTGTGTACATATGTGTGTGTGAGGCGTGACACTGTGTGGGGGGAGAGAGAGAGAGAGAGAAAGCGCGGACAAAAATTCGGTTCGGGAGGGAGGGGTGTGTGTGTGTCCGGCAGCCCGCCCCGCCCCGTTGGCCTCGCGTTGCACCGCCCACGGCCGGGGACGGAGCCAGGGCCCCTCCCCGCCCCTCGGGCCCCGCCGGCACAAACGTCTCCCGGGGGGCCTTGGCTCGGTGGGCCCCCCCCCAGCCCCCCGCCATGGGCCGCCGAGAGGAGCTGGTGCGGATCGCCAACAGGCTGGAGAAGATGGGGGCCGGGGCCAGCGCGGTGAGACCCACAGGGCCGGGGCAGGGGGACAAGGGGGGGGGGGACAACAAGGGGACAAGGGGGGGGGAGCGGGGCCCCGCCACCGCCCGCCCCAGGTTCCCCGACGGTTGGGCCGGGGCCCTCCCACCCCATCGTCGTCATGATAATGGTGCCATTTGTTAAGCGCTTACTATCTGCCAGTGCTGGCAGGGGGGCTACAAGGCGATCAGCTTGTCCCACGTGAGGCTCACAGTCTTCATCCCCATTTTACAGATGGGGGAACTGAGGCTCGGAGAGGTTAAGTGACTTGTCCAAGGTCACACAACAGACGTGTGGCCGAGCCGGGATTCGAACCCGTGACCTCTGACTCCAAAGCCCGCGCTCCTTCCACTGAGCCACGCTGCTTCTGGTGGTATTTGTTAAGCGCTTACTATGTGCAAAGCACTGTTCTAAGCGCTGGGGAGGGCTACAAGGTTGTCCCACGTGGGGGCTCCCGGTCTTCATCCCCATTTTACAGAGGAGGGAACTGTGGCACGGAGAAGTTAAATGACTTAATAATAATAATAATGGCATTTATTAAGCGCTTACTATGTGCAAAGCACTGTTCTAAGCGCTGGCGGGGGGGCTACAAGGCGATCAGGTTGTCCCACTTGGGGCTCCCGGTCTTCATCCCCATTTTACCGAGGAGGGAACTGTGGCACGGAGAAGTTAAGTGACTTAATAATAATAATGATGGCATTTATTAGGCGCTTACTATGTGCAAAGCACTGTTCTGAGCGCTGGCAGGGGGGCTACAAGGCGATCAGCTTGTCCCACGGGGGGCTCCCAGTCTTCATCCCCATTTTACAGATGGGGGAACTGAGGCTCGGAGAGGTTAAGTGACTTGCCCAAGGTCACACAACAGACGTGTGGCCGACCGAGCCGGGATTCGAACCCGTGACCTCTGACTCCCGCGCTCTTTCCGCTGAGCCACCCCGCTTCTCACGCTGCTTCTGGTGATATTTGTTAAGCGCTTACTATGTGCAAAGCACTGTTCTAAGCGCTGGCGGGAGGGCTGCAAGGCGATCAGGTTGTCCCACTTGGGGATCCCAGTCTTCATCCCCATTTTACCGAGGAGGGAACTGTGGCACAGAGAAGTTAAGTGACTTAATAATAATAATAATGGCATTTATTAAGCGCTTACTGTGTGCAAAGCACTGTTCTAAGCGCTGGGGAGGGCTGCAAGGCGATCAGGTTGTCCCACTTGGGGCTCCCAGTCTTCATCCCCATTTTACCGATGAGGGAACTTGGCACGGATAAGTTAAGTGACTTAATAATAATGGCATTTATTGAGCACTTACTATGTGCAAAGCACTGTTCTAAGCGCTGGCAGGGGGGCTACAAGGCGATCAGGTTGTCCCACTTGGGGTCTTCATCCCCATTTTACCGATGAGGGAACTGTGGCACAGAGAAGTTAAGTGACTTAATAATAATGGCATTTATTAAGCGCTTACTATGTGCAAAGCACTGTTCTAAGCGCTGGCGGGAGGGCTACAAGGCGATCAGGTTGTCCCACTTGGGGCTCCCAGTCTTCATCCCCATTTTACAGAGGAGGGAACTGAGGCCCTGAGAAGTGAAGTGGCAGCTGACAAGTGGCGGAGGTGGAATTCGAACCCATGACCTAGGACTCCAAAGCCCGGGCTCTTTCCACTGAGCCACGCCGCTTCCCCATCCCCACAGCCCTGATGCCCGGGGAGTGGGGGGTCCCTAGGGGTCCCGGAGGCAGCGGGTTGGCCATGTTTGACTTTCCCCTGATCGCGCCCTCCCGCCCTTATCCCCGAGCCAAGCAAATTTAGGGCAGAGGGGAAAGGACCGGGAGGAAGGAGAAGCTGGCCCAGAGAAGCAGCGTGCCTCAGTGGGAAGAGCCCAGGCTTGGGAGTCAGAGGTCATGGGTTCAAATCCCCCCACTCTGCCACTTGTCCGCTGGGTGACTTCAAGCAAGTCACTTCACTTCCCTGGGCCTCAGTTGCCTCATCTGTAAAATGACTATTAAGATTGTGAGCCCGACATGGGATAACCTTGTATCCTCCCCAACACTTAGAACAGTGCTTTGCACATAGTAAGCGCTTAACACCAAAATTATTATTATTATGGGTTCAAATCCCCCCGCTCTGCCGCCTGTCAGCTGGGTGACTTTGAGCAAGTCACTTCACTTCCCTGGGCCTCAGTTGCCTCATCTGTAAAATGACGATTAAGATTGGGAGCCCGACATGGGACAACCTTGTATCCTCCCCAGCGCTTAGAACAGTGCTTTGCACATAGTAAGCGCTTAACAAACACCAAAATTATTATTATTATGGGTTCAAATCCCCCGGCTCTGCCGCCTGTCAGCTGGGTGACTTTGGGCAAGTCACTTCACTTCCCTGGGCCTCAGTTGCCTCATCTGTAAAATGAGGATTAAGATTGTGAGCCCGACATGGGACAACCTTGTATCCTCCCCAGTGCTTAGAACAATGCTTTGCACATAGTAAGCGCTTAACAAACACCAAAATTATTATGGGTTCAAATCCCCCCGCTCTGCCGCCTGTCAGCTGGGTGACTTGAGCAAGTCACTTCACTTCCCTGGGCCTCAGTTGCCTCATCTGTAAAATGACGATTAAGATTGTGAGCCCGACATGGGACAACCTTGTATCCTCCCCAGCGCTTAGAACAGTGCTTTGCACATGGTAAGCGCTTAACAAACACCAAAATATTATTCTTGTTATTAGAAGTGGGGTTGGGGGGTGTCGTCCTGGTCATGGGTTCAAATCCCCCTGCTCTGCCGCCTGTCAGCTGGGTGACTTTGAGCAAGTCACTTCACTTCCCTGGGCCTCAGTTGCCTCATCTGTAAAATGAGGATTAAGATTGTGAGCCCGACATGGGACAACCTTGTATCCTCCCCAGCGCTTAGAACAGTGCTTTGCACATAGTAAGCGCTTAACAAACACCAAAATTATTATTATTGTTATTAGAAGTGGGGTTGGGGGGGGGGTGTCGTCCTGGTCATGGGTTCAAATCCCCCTGCTCTGCCGCCTGTCAGCTGGGTGACTTTGAGCAAGTCACTTCACTTCCCTGGGCCTCAGTTACCTCATCTGTAAACTGACGATTAAGATTGGGAGCCCGACATGGGACAACCTTGTATCCTCCCCAGCGCTTAGAGCAGTGCTTTGCACATAGTAAGCGCTTAACAAACACCAAAATTATTATTATTATTATTAGAAGGGGGGGTGAGGGGTGTCGTCCTGGTCCAGGCTGCTTGACCGCCGGCCACACCACCTCTCCCTGGTCGAGCCGGGCAGTCCGGGGGTGGTGGGCTGCGGGGTTCAGGGTGTGGGCTTACACTTCGTCCGGCCCCCAAACCGCTTCCACACGGCTGGATGCTGGGGACTGTCCCCTTTGACCCCCCTCCCCTTTGACCCCCCCGGGGTCCCCGGGTCCTGGGACGGGTGGGCACTGGGACCTCCGCCAGGGCCATCCCCGCGCCCAGACCGCTGCGGCTCCTCCGAACCCAGGCCCCAGCGGGCTCCGTCCAGCCCCTGCCCTTAGGGGTCCAACATGGGGCCCCGCGGAGGCGGCCAAAGCTGCCCAAGGTCACGTCTGCCCGCTGGCAGAGCCAAGCCGGGACTCCACCTCTAAGAGCACGGCCAGCCCGCTCGGCCTCCGCCCTCGCTCGAGCAGCTGGCACGGGCCTGCCGGCCATTAAACCACCACGTGGCAGGCAGGGAGGGGGATCCGGCTGCAAGAAGGCCAGAGGTGGCCGGGGTGCGTGCCCAAACCCACACCCGTTGCGCGCAACCTATCTGCTTACACTTGGAAGCCCGCATGTTAAGCTTTTACTACGGGCCAAGCACCGGGGTCGGTACAGAAGCGATCAGGTCCCGCACGGGACTCACGGTCCAAGTAGGAGGGAGAACAGGAATTGAATTCCCATTCTGCCGAGGAGGGAAACTGAGGCTCAGAGAAGTTAAGCGACTTGCCCAAGGTCACACAGCAGGCAAGTGGTTTTAGAACCCAGATCCTCCGAATCCCAGGCCCCACTGCTGCTCGTGCACTTCCGCGCTTCATGCTTCTAAGACCTCAGTTCTGGCTCCCTTTCTATTCTCCACCTGCACTCATTCTCTTGGAGAAATCATTCGCTCCCATGGCTTCAAACGTATCCTGTCTGTTCTACCTTCACAGTATGGCTAAAGTCCCTCCTTTCTTGCCGTCCAAACTGATCTGAGCACTTATCCTATCTCGCCTTGATTTAAGTAACAATCAATCTCCTTGCTGACCTCCCTGCCTCCTGTCTTTCCCCTCTCCAGACCTTACTTCACTCCACTCCCAGATCGTTTTTCTGCTAAACTGTTCAGTCCATGTTTCCCCACGACTCAAGAACCTCCGGGGGGCTGCCCATCCACCTTCTTGTCGAACAGAAACTCCTTACAATAATAATAATAATAATAATGATAGCATTTATTAAGCGCTTACTATGTGCAAAGCACTGTTCTAAGCGCTGGGGAGGTTACAAGGTGATCAGGTTGTCCCCCGGGGGGCTCACAGTCTTAATCCCCATTTTACAGATGAGGTAACTGAGACGCAGAGAAGCTGAGTGACTTGCCCAAAGTCACACAGCTGACAATTGGCCGAGCTGGGATTTGAACCATGACCTCTGACTCCAAAGCCCGGGCTCTTTCCACCGTGCCATGCTGCTTCTCGAGTCAGTGGATTTCTCAAGTAGATCTAAAGTCAGTGGACTGTGGTGACCAATAAAAAGGAAAACGTTGTTAAAATTGGTAAAAACTAAATGCTCAATTCCTGACAAGGTACATATGAGTTTGGTGAGGGGACAACTATTTCCTACACTCTGCTTGATTATACTGGTAAAAATGAAGGTGTTTGTGCATATTACCTAAGTAGTAGCAATCCTTTCTCAATTCGTTTCTCAGTGTACGTTTGAAATAAACTAGGAAATATAAACTACTCAGTCACTTCTCCCCCTCTTACCTTACCTCCCTAATTTTCTCCTGCAACCCAGCCTGAACACTTCCCTCCTCTAATGCCTACCTACTTACTGTATCTCGATCCCATCTATCTCGCCACCGACCCCTCGCCCACATCCTTCCTCAGTCTGGAACGCCCTCCCTCTTCATAACCGATCACTCTCCCTACCTTCAAAGTCTCGTTAATAATAGCACGTGTCCTCCAACAGGTCTTCCCCGACTCGGCTTCCCCCACTCCCTTCCGCTTGGCCTTTGCACTTGGATTTGCACCCTTTATTTTCCCTTTCTCAGCCCCACACACTTACAGACATATCCGTAATTTCTTCGTTTATATTAACGTCCGTCTTCCCCTGTAGGCTGTAAGCTCGTTGTGGGCAAGGAACCTGCCTACCAACTGTCGTATTTGTGCTCTCCCACGCTCTTATTAGTGCCCACAGTAAGCGCTCTGTAAATTTGATTGATTGAAGAGAATAAAGTCCAGTCAATCTGTGGTATTTACTGAACATCTGGTGTGTGCAGAGCGCTGTGCTAAGTACAGTGTCTCAATGGTAGATTCCATCCCTGGCCTTAAAGACACTCTAGCTGGAGAGACGGACATTAAAATAAATTACAGGTAATATAAAGATAAGTGTATGTGTTGGGGGGGTGGAGTGAGTACCTAGGGGGTACAGGCCCAAGCGCAGAGAGGACAGAGCCCGGTGGGAAAATAGGGTGTTATAATGAGAGATTATAACAGAGATTATAATGAGAGATTATAACCAGTCCTGCATGGAAAAAAAGGCGTCCTTCCCTGCTCCTCCCCTGCTGCTGCTCCCCCCTCTCCAAATCCTCTTTCTCCTCACCCTGTTTGTCCCTCTTCCCATTTCAAACCTTTCTTCCTCCCTTACGAGAATATCACCTCCAGGAAGCTTTCCCTGCCTAATCACTCATCTCTCTCCATCCTATATTCCCTCCTTTCTGCCTCATCTATGCTCTTAAATGCACTATGCAAAAGCACTGTGAAAAGAACACCGGCCTGAGAGTCGGAGGACCTGGGTTCTAATTCCGGGTCTGCCGTGTGGACGTGGGCAAGTCACTTCACTTCCGTGGGCCTCAGTTTCCTCATCTGTAACATGGGGATTAAGACTGTGAGCCCTATGTGGGAGAGGAACTGTGTCCAGCCCGATTATCTTGCATCTGTCCCAGTGCTTACTTAGTACAGTGTCGGGTACATAGTAAGCACTTAACAAATGCCATTTAAATCTGTATCTCCCTAAACATTTTATCCTCAACAATAGAGGAGCTGCATGGCCTGAAAATCAGAGGACCTGAGTTCTAATCTTTGGTCTCTTTTCGTCTCCTCGTCTAGACTGTAAGCTTGCTGTGGGCAGGGAACGTCCGCCAACTCTGTTATATTGTACTCTCCCAAGCAGTTGGTGCTGTGCACTGAGGGGTGGGGAGATACGGATTGAGCATTTTTTCAGAAAAGTGATCCAGGCAGCGGAGTGAAGTCAGGCCTGGAGTAGAGAGAGATAGGAAGCAGGGAAGTCAGTAAGGAGGAAGATGCACTAATAATAATAATAATAATAATAATAATAATGGCATTTATTAAGCGCTTACTATCTGCAAAGCACTGTTCTAGGCACTGGGGAGGTTACAAGGTGAGCAGGTTGTCCCACTTGGGGCTCACAGTCTTAGTCCCCATTTTACAGATGGGGTAACTGAGGCACAGAGAAGTTAAGTGACAGAGACTTCTGACAGAGAAGCTTTGACAGAGAAGCAGCGTGGCTCAGTGGAAAGAGCATGGGCTTTGGAGTCAGAGGTCATGGGTTCGAATCCCGACTCCGCCACATGTCTGCTGTGTGATCTTGGGCAAGTCACTTAACTTCTCTGGGCCTCAGTTCCCTCATCTGTAAAATGGGGATTAAGACTGTGAGCCCCACGTGGGACAACCTGATCACCCGGTATCCTCCCCAGCGCTTAGAACAGTGCTTTGCACATAGTAAGCACTTAATAAATGCCAATTATTATTATTATTATTATTATTATTATTATTATTATTATTATTAAGTGACTTGCCCAAAGCCATGCAGCTGACAATTGGCAGAGCGAGATTTGAACCCATGACCTCTGACTCCAAAGCCCAGGCTCTTTCCACTGAGCCACGCTGCTGCTCAGCAGCCACTGAGCCACTAATCGAAGCTGGGTAGGATAAGTGCCTGAATCAAGACGGGTGCAGTTTCGATGAAGAGGAGAAGGCAGATACCATTATTATTATTATTATTATTATTATTATTATTATTATTACTATCATTGTTATCATTAATTTTGTACATAGCCTGATATTCTGTTGCTTCCCATACCTACAATTTATTTTAGTGTCCTCTCCCCACTAGACTGTAAACTCACTGAGGGCAGGGAGGGTGTCCACATACTCTTGTACTCTCCCAAGTAATTAATCCAGTGCTCTGCACACATTAAGCACTCAATCAATGCCATTAATCGATTGATTCCCCTCTCTTCCCTCCCCTTCTTCCTCTTCCCTCCCCGTGCAGTCCGCAGCCCTCTCAGCCAGCCAGTAACTGGGGTAGATATAAGTTAATCAAGCCGGACCCAGTCCCTGCTCTACATAATAATAATAATAATAATAATAATAATAATAGTAATAATAATAATGGCATTTATTAAGCGCTTACTATGTGCAAAGCACTGTTCTAAGCGCTGGGAGGATACAAGGTGATGAGGTTGTTCATTCATTCATTCATTCAATCGTATTTATTGAGCGCTTACTGCATGCAGAGCACTGTACTAAGCGCTTGGGAAGGGCAAGTAGGCAACAGATAGGGACGGTTCCTACCCAACAAAGGGCTCACGGGCTAGAAGTGGGGGGGACAGACGACATTCATTCATTCAATCGTATTTATTGAGCACTTACTGTGTGCAGAGCACTCGTGGGGCTCACAGTCTTCATCCCCATTTTACAGATGAGGGAACCGAGGCCCAGAGAAGTTAAGTGACTTGCCCAAAGTCACACAGCTGACAGGTGGTGGAGCCGGCATTTGAACCCATGACCTCTGACTCCAAAGCCCGGGCTCTTTCCCACTGAGCGTCGCTTCTCTTCTCTTCTACATGGGGCTCCCAGTCTTAGTCCCCAGTTTACAGATGAGGCAACCGAGGCACAGAGAAGTGAAGCGACTCGCCCAAGGTCGCAGGCAGACATGTGGCAGGGCCGGGATTAGAACCCATGTCCCCTGACCCCCGGGCCCGGGCTCTTGCCACTAGACCACGCTGCTTCAGGCGGATGGAGGGCTGAGAGTTTTTGGAAGCAGGGGGTAGATGACACGGGTTCTGAGGGCAGGCGAGGACCAGGGATCAGTAGAGGGCTTAAGCGCTTAGCACAGCGTTCTGCACCTAGTAAGCACTCGATAAATATCGTGATCGATTGATTGATTGTCCCCGGCAGGAAGGGGCTCTGGAGCTGCTGAGGGAGCTGAGCAGCTGCACGATGACCATCCAGCTGCTGCAGGTGGGCACATCATCATCATCATCATCATCATCATCATCAATCGTATTTATTGAGCGCTTACTGTGTGCAGAGCACTGTACTAAGCGCTTGGGAAGTCCAAGTTGGCAACATATAGAGACTGTCCCTACCCAACAGTGGGCTCACAGGCTAGAAGTGGGGGGGACAGACAACATTCATTCATTCAATTGTATTTATTGAGCGTTCACTGTGTGCAGAGCACTGTACTAAGCGCTTGGGAAGTCCAAGTTGGCAACGTATAGAGACGGTCCCTAGCCAACAGTGGGCTCACAGGCTAGAAGTGGGGGGGACAGACAACATTCATTCATTCAGTTGTATTTATTGAGCGTTCACTGTGTGCAGAGCACTGTACTAAGCGCTTGGGAAGTCCAAGTTGGCAACGTATAGAGACGGTCCCTACCCAACAGTGGGCTCACAGGCTAGAAGTGGGGGGGACAGACAACATTCATTCATTCAATTGTATTTATTGAGCGCTTGCTGTGTGCAGAGCACTGTACTAAGCGCTTGGGATGTCCACGTTGGCAACATATAGAGACGGTCCCTACCCAACAGTGGGCTCACAGGCTAGAAGTGGGGGGGACAGACAACATTCATTCATTCAGTTGTATTTATTGAGCGCTTGCTGCGTGCAGAGCACTGTACTAAGCGCTTGGGAAGTCCAAGTTGGCAACATATAGAGACGGTCCTTACCCAACAGTGGGCTCACAGTCTAAAAGGGGGAGACGGCGGTTAGAAAGAACATCCTGGCCCCGAGGGCAGCAGGGGGCAAGGCGAGGCTCGTGGGATGAGAGGGATGGAGCTGGGGGTTGGCGAGGGGCACGGTGGGGCTGACGGGGGGCACGGCGGGGCGGGAGGAAGCCCAGGGCGGGCCGCAAAGGAGCACCACCCCACCCAGCCGGGCGGGCAGCTGCTGTACCTGGGGCACCACACGGGACGGGGCGGACCGGGGCCCCGGGCTCGGACTCAGCGCTCGGGGAAGGGGCTGAGGGCGCGGGCACTGCCTATCCCTCTGTGCCCCACGCAGACCACCAGGATCGGGGTGGCCGTCAATGCCATCCGGAAACGCTGCCCGGACCAGCAGGTGGTGGCCCTCGCTAAAGTCCTCATCAAGAACTGGAAACGGCTCCTGGGTGAGAGGCTGCCCCGGTGGGCCGTCGCCCGTCAGAGTCCCCGTCCGCGGGTGCTTGGACCTCCAAACCCAGGGACCCACGTCCTTGTGTACGCGCACGTGCCCGCCCACATGGGTGCATGCGCGCTCTCAACCCCCCCACCCCAACACACCCGCGCCCCATAGGCCCACATGTCTATTCATGAAGCAGCCTGGCTCGGTGGAAAGAGCCCGGGCTTTGGAGTCACAGGTCACGGGTTCAAATCCCGGCTCCGCCACTTGTCAGCTGGGTGACTTTGGGCAAGCCGCTTCACTCCCCTGGGCCTCAGTGACCTCATCTGTAAAATGGGGATTAAGACTGTGGGACAACCTGATCCCTTATAACCTCCCCAGCGCTTAGAACAGTGCTTTGCCAACTTGGACTTCCCAAGCGCCTAGTCCAGTGCTCTGCACACAGTAAGCGCTCAATAAATACGATTGATGATGATGATGCACATAGTAAGCGCTTAATAAATGCCATCATTATTATTATTTTTATGATGCACACCCAGCCACAGTCCTCTAACACCGTCTCTGGCTCTGGGTGAGGTTCTCCTCCAAGGCCCCTTGCTTCCTTCCCCCTCTTGGCCCCATTTTCCGACCCCCTCGCCCGGGCCTCCAGCCGAAAGACCCCCTGACTCCGAGCCTCGGGGGATGGGGTGGGCCAGTTGGTCCGCGGAGGGTTGGACCCCAGGACTTCCTGATGTTGGGGGGACCCCAGGGTGGCACAGGTGGTTGAGGAAGGGAGAGTGGGAAGTGGGGAAATAACGGCGGGAGCGCGCTTGTGGCTGCGGCCCGCCGCACCCGGGGCCGTCGGCTGGGCCGGGGCCGCGGTGGTCACTGACGGTCGGTCCGTTCGCCCAGATTCCCCAGGGGCCCCGCACCGGGACAAGGAAGCATCCAGGGAGAAGGAGAAGAAGGAGAAAGGCCATGCGGCTCCTTCGGGCCACAGACCGGGCGCAGCGACGGCCCTTCCCGCTGGGGATGGCAAGGGGCACTCCGGGGCCAGCCCCCGGCACAGGTGCGGCGGCCCGGGAATGGGGGGGCAGAGGTCACGACCCCAGCTGGCCTCCTCCCCCCATCCATCCATTCATTCATCCTATCGTATTTATTGAGCGCCTACTGTGTGCGCAGCGCTGTAGTAAATCCCAGATATAAATACATATGTGCCGTGGGGATGGGATGAAGAATGAATGAATGGAGCGAGTCAGGGCGATACAGAAGGGAGTGGGAGACGAGAGAAAGGCCTAGTCAGGGAAGGCTTCTTGGAGATGTGCCTTCAATAAGGCTTGGAAGTGGGGGGAGAGCGATTATCTATCTGATATAAGGAGGAAGGGCGTTCCAAGCCAGAGGTAGGATGTGGGCGAGGTTGGCGACGAGATAGAGGAGATCGAGATACAGTAAGAAGGTTAGCATTAGAGGAATGAAGTGTGCGCCCCCATCTTACCTCCTTCCCTTCCCCACAGCACCTGTATATATGTTTGTACAGATTTATTACTCTATTTATTTTACTTGTACATATCTATTCTATTTATTTTATTTTGTTAGTATGTTTGGTTTTGTTCTCTGTCTCCCCCTTTCAGACTGTGAGCCCACTGTTGGGTAGGGACTGTCTCGATATGTTGCCAACTTGGACTTCTCAAGGGCTTAGTACAGTGCTCTGCACACAGGAAGCGCTCAGTAAATACGATTGATTGATTGATTGATTGATTGGAAAGTACAGTGCAGCAACAGAGACAACCCCCGCCCAACAACGGGCCCACAGTCTAGAAGGGGGGAGACAGACATCAAAACAAACAGGCATCAATATGAATAGAATTAGAGGTATATGTATGTATATATATATGGAGACTATGAGCCCACTGTTGGGTAGGGACCGTCTCTGTATGTTGCCAACTTGTACTTCCCAAGTGCTTAGTACAGTGCTCTGCACACAGTAAGCGCTCAATAAATCATCATCATCATCATCAATCGTATTTATTGAGCGCTTACTGTGTGCAGAGCACTGTACTAAGCGCTTGGGAAGTACAAGTTGGCAACATATAGAGACAGTCCCTACCCAACAGTGGGCTCACAGTCTAAAAGGGGGAGACAGAGAACCTACAATTGATTGATATATATTTCCCCCTTCTAGACTGTGAGCCACTGTTGGGTAGGGACTGTTGGGCAGGGACCATCTCTATGTTCATTCATTCATTCAATCGTATTCGTTGAGCGCTTACTGTGTGCAGAGCACTGTACTAAGCACTTGGGAAGTCCAAGTTGGCAACATATAGAGACGGCCCCTACCCAACAGCGGGCTCACAGTCTAGAAGGGGGAGACAGACAACATTCATTCAGTCAGTCAGTCGGTCATATTTATTTGAATGCTTACTGTGTGCAGAGCACTGTACTAAGCGATTGAGAAGTCCAAGTTGGCAACATATAGAGACGGTCCCTACTCAACAGCGGGCTCACAGTCTAGAAGGGGGAGACAGAGAACAAAACAAAACATATTAACAAAATAAAATAAATAGAATAAATATGTCCAAATAAAATAAATAAATAAATAGAGTAATTAATACATACAAACATATATACATATATGCAGGTGCTGTGGGGAGGGGAAGGAGGTAAGGCGGGTGGGGGGGGATGGGGTTATTTTGTTAATACGTTTGGTTTTGTTCCCTCTCTCCCCCTTTTAGACTGTGAGCCCGCTGTTGGGTAGGGACCGTCTCTAGATGTTGCCAACTTGGACTTCCCAAGCGCTTAGTACAGTGCTCTGCACACAGTAAGCGCTCAATAAATACGATTAAATGTATATATATATATATGAAGGCTTTTCCCTTCAAAGCCCTACTGAGAGCTCACCTCCTCCAGGAGGCCTTCCCAGGCTGAGCCCCCTCCTTCCTCTCCCCACAGCACCTGTATATATGTTTGTACATATTTATTACTCTATTTATTTTATTTGTACATATTTATTCTATTTATTTTATTTTGTTAATATGTTTTGTTTTGTTGCCTGGCTCCCGCTTCTAGACTGTGAGCCCGCTGTTGGGTAGGGACCGTCTCTATATGTTGTCGACTTGTACTTCCCAAGCGCTTAAGTCCAGTGCTCTGCACACAGTAAGCGCTCAATAAATACGATTGAATGAATGAATGCATATGTATATATACATATATATGCAATGAATGAATGAATGTATCTATACACTTATATACACACATATACACATATATGTGTGTATATGCACACACATGTGTATATATATATGTATATATACATGTATATATACACACATATACAGATATATGTGTGTGTGTATATACATGTATATATACACACATATACAGATATATGTGTGTGTATATGTATGTATATGTATATATGTGTATATGTGTGCATGTGTGTATATATGTGTATCTGTGTATGTGTGTGTGTATATATATATGTATATATATATATAATATATATATACCTCTAATTCTATTCATATATATTTGAGGTATCTATATATATACATTAAAACAAGTAAAAAGGCATTTGGATAAATAGAATTATAGATATATACACAAGTGCTGTGGGGCTTGGGGGGGTAGAGCAAAGGGAGCTAGTCGGGGCAATGGGAAGGGGTAGCCGACAAAAAGGGGGGTTTAGTCTGGGAAGGCCTCCTGGAGGAGGTGAGCCTTCAGTAAGGCTCTGAAGGGGGGAAGTGTGATTGTCTGGTGGATTTGAGGAGGGAGGGCATTTCAGGCCGGAGGTAGGACGTGGGCCTGGGGTCATCGGCGGGACGGGGGAGAACGAGGCCCAGTGAGCAGGTTAGCGGCACCAGAGGAACGGAGTGTGCGGGCTGGGATGGAGAAGGAGAGAAGGGACGGGAGGTCGGAGGGGGCGAGGGGATGGACAGCTTTGAAGCCAATAGTGAGGAGTTTCTTCCCAGGAGAGAGTCTGCAGGCTCCTCTTCGCTGTCGACCCCGCCCTGCAGCGCCCCGTCCCCCCGGCGACCCCCGGGGGACAGGTATCCACGCGGGGGCGGGGAGGGGGCTGACATGGGGGAAGGGGCGGCGTGGGATCCGGGAAGCCCCGTGGCCCTGATGGCCAGTCTGCCGTGGGATCCTGGGCAAGTCCCTTCACTTCTCTGGGCCTCAGTGACCTCATCTGTAAAATGGGGCTTAAGACTGTGAGTTCACTCTGGGACGGGGACTGTCTCCAATCAATCAATCAATCAATCGTATTTATTGAGCGCTTACTGTGTGCAGAGCACAATCCAATTACCTTGTACCTACCCCAGCACTTAGTACAGTGCCCGGCACGTAGTGAGCGCTTAACAAATACCGCAGCGATTATTGTTCCGATTCCGGCGGGGACCGGGAGGCCGGAATTGGGGGACTTTCTGAAATGGGTCATCGGGTCTGAGGACCCTATAGTAAGCACCTTGCCCCCAGCCGACCCTGCCGGTGAGGGTCTCACCCCCCTGCCTCCCTCAGAGACAACGGCGGCAAAGCCAAGGCGGAGACCCCGCAGAGCCCCTCGCCTCCAACGTCACCCACCTGCCCCATGCCGTCCCCCTCGCTGGCCTCCGCCGGCTGCCTCCTGGCTCCCCGTTACCTCACGGGCGACTCCGTCAGGGACAAGTGTGTGGAGATGCTGGCGGCCGTCCTCAAGGTGGACGGTGAGAGGCCGCGGGCACGGGCGGGCAAAGGTGGGAGGGGACGGGCACTGGCTGGGTGCGGAGAAGGGCTGGACAGTGGGGGGACCGGGCTGCCGCTGTCTGCCCCCCACCCCTGGACTAAGATGCTGATGGTGGGCTCCACGGCGCAGGTGACTACAAGGAGTTTGGGGTCAACTGTGAGCAGCTGGCATCAGAGATTGAAGACCATATCCTTTGGCCGAGCGTTGGCCTGTCCACCCTCTCCGCTGATTCCCCATGGCGTTTTTGTCTGTTTTGTATGTGGTTTTTTTAATGGTATTTAAGCATTCCCTATGTGCCTGGCACTGTACTAAGTGCTGGGGTAGATGGAAGCTGATCAAGTCAGACCGAGTCCCTGTCCCACATGGGGCTCAGTCTTAATTCCCATTTTACAGAAGAGGGGAATGAGGCACAGAGAAGTGACTTGCCCGAGGTCACACTGCAGACAAGTGGCAGGGCCGGGATTAGAACCCAGGTCCTTCTGATTCCCAGGCCTGGGCTTAATCTACCATCTCTCCCCCTCGCCCCCCTCCATCCCCCCCATCTTACCTCCTTCCCTTCATCATCATCATCAATCGTATTTATTGAGCGCTTACTATGTGCAGAGCACTGTACTAAGCGCTTGGGAAGTACAAATTGGCAACACATACAGCACCTTCCCTACAGCACCTGTATATACGTATATATGTTTGTACATATTTATTACTCTATTTATTTATTTATTTATTTATTTTGCTTGTACGTGTCTATTCTATTTATTCTATTTTGTTAGTATGTTTGGTTTTGTTCTCTGTCTCCCCCTTTTAGACTGTGAGCCCACTGTTGGGTAGGGACTGTCTCTATATGTTGCCAACTTGGACTTCCCAAGCGCTTAGTACAGTGCTCTGCACACAGTAAGCGCTCAATAAATACAATTGATGATGATGATGATGATGATCTCCACATCCCCAAGATTCTCCTCCAAAATCTCCGTCTAGTGAGGGATCCACCTCCAGGGCCCATTGCCAAGGCACTCTGCAGAGCGGGGCTCTGTTGGGCATCAGAGGGGAGGGGGAGTGCGGTCGGGGAGGAGATGGCACAGCTTCGGCTTGGACCCCAGTAACGTTCCCGCCCCCCAACCCTGCCTCACCCCCGGTACCGTTCCTTGACGGCGCGGGCGATGCCAACATATCTACCAGGAGCTGAAGGGCACGGACATGAAGTACCGCAACCGCGTGCGCAGCCGCATCAGCAACCTCCGGGACCCGCGCAACCCGAGCCTGCGGCGCAGCGTGCTCTGCGGGGGCATCGCCGCCAGCCGCATTGCCAGGATGACGGCGGAGGTGGGGCCTGGCGCCGGGCACGGATCGGCAGGGATTTGGGGGGACGATGGTCCCTGGGGCAGCGCGAGGAAGCACGTGGGTCTGTCCCCATGGGAAGCTGGGGCCGGAAACGACAGCATGGTGAGGGGCTGGACGTCCGTGCCTCTGTGCCCACCCTCGGGCAGTCAGCTGGCCCCGTAGCCAGGGCTCAGCCGCCCCTTCCTGGCAGGAGATGGCCAGCGATGAGCTCAAGGAGCTGCGAAACGCCATGACCCTGGAGGCCATCCGCGAGCACCAGATGGCCAAGACGGGCGGCACCACCACTGACCTCTTCCAGTGCAGCAAGTGCAAGAAGAAGAACTGCACCTACAACCAGGTGGGTGGATGGGTGGGGCCGGTCGGGTTGACCCTTCCTGAGTCCCACGGCCCCTAATTGGGCTTTGTTTCCCCTCCGGGTCTTGGGCAGGTCCAGACCCGCAGCGCCGATGAACCCATGACGACCTTCGTCCTGTGCAACGAGTGTGGGAACCGCTGGAAGGTCCGGGCGTCCCCTCGTCCCCCCGTCCCCTCCGCCCCTTGCCCCCCGTCCCCTGGTCCCGCGCTCTCACGCTTCCGTCCCCTGCTTCCCCCAGCCCCGGTCCTGGACTCCCTCCCCGATTCCCCCGTCCCCCCCAGGGCCCCAGGAGGCCCAGAGCGGACATCCAGGGGACGCGGCCGCTCACTGACCAGCGCCTTTGGGCCTTTCAGTTCTGCTGATGGGATCCAGCAGGTGTCCGGCCGGCGGAGGAAACAGAGCCCAGGACACAGAGACCCCCTGATCTTCCCAGTGGAACGGGGGTGTGGGGATGGGGGGATGTGGTGGGGGATCACAATGGCTCCTTTGACCCTTGTTCTTAACAATTAAATGCTGGGCCGATGTGTGCCCGACAGAGAGGATGGGTGTGTGGTGTGTGTATGCGTGTGTATGTTCATGTGTGACCCCGAGAGGGTGTGAGGGGGGAATCCCGATGGCTCCTTTGACCTTTGTCCTTAACAGTTGAATTCTGGGCCAACGTGTGCCCAGCAGGGTTTGTCTTATTGTTTTTATGGGATTTGTTAAGTGCTTACTTTGTGCCAAGCACTGTTCTAAGCGATGGAGAAGCAGCAGGGTCAAGTGGTTAGAGCACAAGCCTGGGAGTCGGAAGGTCACGGGTTCTATTTCCAGCTTTGCCGCTTGTCTGTTGCGTGACCTTGGGCAAGTTGCTTCACTTCTCTGGGCCTCAGTTACCTCATCTGGAAAATGGGGATTGAGACTGTGAGCCCCACATGGGCACACATCCCAACTTGATTTGCTTGTATACTCCCCAGCGCTTAGTACAGTGCCTGGCACATAATCAGCACTTAACAAATACCATTATTATTATTATTATTACACAAGGTAATCAGATTGGACACAATCAATGTCATTCACTCATTCAGTTGTATTTATTGAGTCTTTACTGTGTGCAGAGCACTGTACTAAGCGCATGGTAGAGTACACTACCACAATAAACAGACACATTCCCCGACCCCAATGAGCTTGCAGTCTAGAGGGCTCATGGTCTTAATCCCCATTTTACAGATGAGGTAACAGGCACGGAGGAGTAAAGTGACTTGACCAAGGTCACAAAGCAGGCAAGTGGTGGAGCCTGGACTAGAACCCAGGTCCTCCAACTAGAATCCAGGTCCTCCTGATTCCCAGGCCCGGGATCTATCCACTAGGCCATGCTGCTTCTCAGGATGTGTGTTTGGAGCTGGGCCATGGTTTTGGGGGTTCATTCATTCATTCATTCATTCCATCGTATTTATTGAGCGCTTACTGTGTGCAGAGCACTGTACTAAGCGCTTGGGAAGTACAAGTCAGCAACATGTAGAGACGGTCCCTACCCAACAGTGGGCTTGCAGTCTAGAAGGGGGAGCCAGGCAACAGAACATATTAACAAAATAAAATAAATAGAATATGTACAAATAAAATAAATAGAGTAATAAATACGTACAAACATATATACAGGTGCTGTGGGGAGAGGAAGGAGGGGGCTCAGTCTTGGAAGGCCTCCTGGAGGAGGTGAGCTCTCAGTAGGGCTTTGAAGGGAAAAGCCTTCATATATATATATACATATATATTCATTCATTTAATCGTATTTATTGAGCGCTGTGTGCAGAGCACTGTACTAAGCACTTGGGAGGGGAGGTGTCTATGTGTGATCCTGTGAGAGCAGGGTGGAAGGCCACGGGTCGGTGGAGGGGGTGTGGAGCAAGGCTGAGGAACAAGGGGTGAAGGGGCTGCGGGCAATGAAGGTTGGGGGAAGAAAGGGCCAGGCCACGGGAGTCTGAGCTGCTCCCTCTTGGACGGCAGCGGAGAACTCATTCGCTCCCGTGGCTTCAACTACCACCTCCGTGCGGGTGATTCCCAAATCTCCATCTCCAGCCCTGATCTCTCTCCCTCTCTGCAGTCTTGCATTTCCCCCAGCCTTCAGGACATCTCTACTTGGATGTCCTGCCGTCACCTGAAACTTAACAAGTCCTAATCAGAACTCCTCGTCTTCCCACCCAAACCTTGTCCTTCCCATCACTGTAGACAGCACCACCACTCTTCCTGCCGCAAGAGCCCATAACCTTGGTGTTATCCTTGACTCCTCTCAGTCATTCAACGCACATATTCAATCTAACACTCTATCCTGTCAGTTCAACCTCCACAACATGGCTAAAATACGTCCTTTCCTCTCCGTCAAAACTGATACCAAGCTAATCCAAAGCACTTATCCTATCCTGCCTTGATTATTGTGTCAGACTCCTTGTTGACCTCCCGGCCTCCTGGCTCTCCCCACTCCATACTTCATTATGTTGCCCGGATCATTTTTCTACAGAAATATTCAGTCCATGTTTCCTCACTCCTCAAAATGTTCCATGTTGCCCACCCTCCTCCGCAACAAACAGAATCTCCTTACCATCCTTGCCCCCTTCTACTTCAATCAATCATATTTATTGAGCACTTACTGTGTGCAGAGCACTGTACTAAGCGCTTGGGAAGTGCAAGTCGGCAACATAACTCCTACTTCACCTCGCTACTCTCCTACTACAACCCAGCCTACACGCTTCGCTCCTCCAGGGCCAACCTTCTCTATACTTCGATCTCGTCTATCCCACTGTCAACCTCTCTCCCACCTCCTGCCTCTGACCCGGAACGCCCTCCCTTTCCATATCTGACAGATAATTTCTCTCCCCACCTTCAATGCCTATTGAAGGTACATCTCCTCCAAGAGGCCTTCCCTGATTAAGCCCTCAGTTCCTCTTTTTCCACTCCCTTGTGCTTTGCCCTGACTTGCTCCCTTTATTCACCACCCCTGCCCCAACCCCACAGCAACTTATAATAACAATAATAATTATTATGGTATTTCTTAAGCGCTTACTATATGCAAAGCACTGTTCTAAGCGCTGGGGAGGTTACAAGGTGATCAGGTTGTCCCGAGAGAGCTCACAGTTTTAATCCCCATTTTACAGATGAGGGAACTGAGGCACGGAGAAGTTACGTGATTTACCCAAAGTCACACAGCTGACAGTTGGCAGAGCTGGGATTTGAACCCATGACCTCTGACTCCAAAGCCCAGGCTCTTTACACTGAGCCATGCTGCTTCTCCTTATGTACATATCTGTAATTTATGTATATTAATGTCTGCCTCCCGCTCTACACTGTAAGCTCTTTGCGAGCAGGGAATATTGTCGTGTTCATTCATTCATTCATTCAATCAGTCGTATTTATTGAGCGCTTACTGTGTGCAGAGCACTGTACTAAGCGCTTGGGAAGTCCAAGTTGGCAACATAAGCAGCACGGTGTAGTGGAGAGAGCACAGGCTTGGGAGTCAGAAGGTCATGGATTCTAATTCCGGCTCTGCCGGTTATCTTCTGGGTGACCTTGGGCAAGTCACTTCACTTCTCTGCGCCTCAGTCGCCTCACCTGTCAAATGGAGATCGAGACTGGGAGCCCCGTGTCGGACAGGGTAGGGACCGTCTCTATATGTTGCCAACTTGGACTTCCCAAGCGCTTAGTACAGTGTTCTGCACACAGTAAGTGCTCAATAAATACGATTGATGATGATGATATGTTGCCAACTTGTACTTCCCAAGTGCTTAGTACAGTGCTCTGCACACAGTAAGCACTCAATAAATGCGATTGATTGATTGATTGATTGACAAGGACTGTGTCCAACTCGATTTGTTCATATGGACCCCAGTGCTTAGTACAGTACCTGGCACACGGTAAGTGCTTAACAAGCACCACAGTTATTACTAAGCGCTTACTAGGTGTCAAGCCCTGCTCTAAGCGCTGTGGTGGATACAAGCAAAACCCCGAGGAGGTGGTATTTTAGTGGTAAACAGTGAATTCCTGACTAAGGTATCATCTCCCCACCCTGTTCTCTCTCCCTTCTTTGTCACTTATGACTAAGCGCTCATCTTCCCACCTATTCTCCCTCCCTTCTGTGTCATCTATATGTGTATATGTATATGTATATCACCTGTATATATGTTTGTACATATTTATTACTCTATTTATTTATTTATTTTACTTGTACATATCTATTCTGTTTATTTTATTTTGTTAGTATGTTTGGTTTTGTTCTCCGTCTCCCCCTTTTAGACTGTGAGCCCAATGTCGGGTAGGGCCTGTCTCTAGATGTTGCCAACTTGTACTTCCCAAGCGCTTAGTACAGTGCTCTGCACATAGTAAGCGCTCAATAAATACGATTGATGATGACCTATGCGCTTCAAGTCGGCACCCCCTTAAGCCCTTAGATACTCGCCCCACTCCCACACAGCACTTATTCATTCATTCAATCAATCGTATTTATTATTCTATTTATTTTATTTTGTTAGTGTGCTTGGTTTTGTTCCCTGTCTCCCCCTTTTAGATTGTGAGCCCACTGTTGGGTAGGGGCCGTCTCTATATGTTGCCAACTTGGACTTCCCAAGCGCTTAGTACGGTGCTCTGCACACAGTAAGCGCTCAATAAATACGATTGACTGATTGATTGATTGATTGATTGGTTGGTTGGTTGATTGAAGGAGCAAAGTGAGGGGGAGGTGGGTGGGAAAAGATGGGAATGGCCGCCCAGGGTCCCCTCCCTTTCCTCAGGCTCCAGGGGACGAGGAGGACGAGCGCAGGAGGGGCCGCCGGCGCAAGGCCTGCCGGGAGTTGTAGTCCGCGGGGGGAGCAGAGAGCCTGCAGGGAGTTGTAGTCCGCGGGGGAGCAGAGAGCCTGCCGGGAGTTGTAGTCCGCCGGGGAGCAGAGAGCCTGCCGGGAGCTGTAGTCCGCACGCGGAGTTCCCCGTTCATTCATTCATTCATTCATTCATTCATTCATTCATTCATTCATTCATTCATTCATTCAATCGTATTATTGAGCGCTTACTGTGTGCAGAGCACTGTACTAAGCGCTTGGGAAGTCCAAGTCGGCAACATCTAGAGACGGCCCCTACCCAACAGCGGGCTCAGAGTCTAGAAGGGGGAGACAGACAACAAAACAAGACATATTAACAAAATAAAATGAATAGAATAAATATGTAGAAGTAATATAGAGTAATAAATACATACAGACATATATGCATATATATACAGGTGTTGTGGGGAGGGGAAGGAGGTAAGGCGGGGGGATGGGGAGGAGAGGGAGAGGAAGGAGGGGGCTCAGTCTGGGAAGGCCTCCTGGAGGAGGTGGGCTCTCAGTAGTCATTCATTCATTCACTCGTATTTATTGAGCGCTTACTGTGTGCAGAGCACTGGACTAAGCGCTTGGGAAGTCCAAGTCGGCAACATCTAGAGACGGCCCCTACCCAACAGCGGGCTCAGAGTCTAGAAGGGGGAGACAGACAACAGAACAAGACATATTAACAAAATAAAATGAATAGAATAAATATGTACAAGTAAAATAGAGTAATAAATACGTACAGACATATATACATATATATACAGGTGCTGTGGGGAGGGGAAGGGGAGGGAGGGGAAGGAGGGGGCTCAGTCTGGGAAGGCCTCCTGAAGGAGTGGGCTCTCAGTATTCATTCTTTCTTTCACTCTTATTTATTGAGCAATTACTGCGTGCAGAGCACTGTACTAAGCGCTTGGGAATTACAAGATGGCAACATATAGAGACGGTCCCTACCCGACAGCAGGCTCACAGTCTAGAAGGGGGAGACAGAGAACAAAACCAAACATACTGACAAAATAAAATAAATAGAATAAATATGTCCAAATAAAATGAATAAATAAATAGAGTAATAAATACGTACAAACATATATACATATATGCAGGTGGTGGGGGGAGGGGAAGAAGGTAAGGCTGATGGGGTTATTTTGTTAATATGTTTTGTTTTGTTCTCTGTCTCTCCCTTTCAGACTGTGAGTGCACTGTTGGGTAGGAACTGTCTCTATATGTTGCCAACTTGCACTTCCCAAGCGCTTAGTACAGTGCTCTGCATGCAGTAAGCGCTCAGTAAGGCTTTGAAGGGACATAATAAGAATTAGAATAATAATAATGGCATTTGTTAAGTGCGTACTATGTGCGAAGCACTGTTCTAAACTCTCAGTAGGGCTTTGAAGGGACATTGGAGAAGCAGCGTGGCTCAGTGGAAAGAGAACAGGCTTTGGAGTCGGAGGTCATGGGTTCAAATCCCGGCTCCACCAATTGTCAGCTGTGTGACTTTGGGCAAGTCACTTCACTTCTCTGTGCCTCAGTTACCTCATCTGTAAAATGGGGATTGAGTGTGAGCCCCCCGTGGGACAACCTGATCACCTTGTAACCTTCCCAGCGCTTAGAACAGTGCTTTGCACATAGTAAGCGCTTAATAAACGCCATTATTATTATAAAAATAATGGCATGTGTTAAGCGCTTACTATGTGTGAAGCACTGTTCTAAGCTCTCAGTAGGGCTTTGAAGGGACATAATAATAATGGCATTTGTTAAGCACTTACTATGTGCGAAGCACTGTTCTAAACTCAGTAGGGCTTTGAAGGGACATAATAAGAATAAGAATAATGGCATTTGTTAAAGCGCTTACTGTGTGCAAAGCGCTGTTCTAAACTCTCAGTAGGGCTTCGAAGGGACATAATAATAATAATAATGGCATTTGTTAAAGCGCTTACTGTGTGCAAAGCGCTGTTCTAAACTCAGTAGGGCTTCGAAGGGACATAAGAATAATAATAATAAGAATGGCATTTGCTAGTGCTTACTATGTGTGAAGCACTGTTCTAAACTCTCAGTAGGGCTTTGAAGGGACATAATAATAATAATAATAATAATAATAATAATAATAATAATAATGGCATTTGTTAAAGTGCTTACTGTGTGCGAAGCACTGTTCTAAACTCTCAGTAGGGCCTTGAAGGGACATAATAATAATAATAATAATAATGGCATTTGTTAAAGCGCTTACTGTGTGCAAAGCGCTGTTCTAAACTCAGTAGGGCTTCGAAGGGACATAATAAGAATAATAATAAGAATGGCATTTGCTAAAGCGCTTACTATGTGTGAAGCACTGCTCTAAACTCTCAGTAGGGCCTTGAAGGGACATAATAAGAATAAGAATAATGGCATCTGTTAAAGTGCTTACTGTGTGCGAAGTGCTGTTCTAAACTCTCAGTAGGGCTTCGAAGGGGCATAATAAGAATAAGAATAATGGCATTTGTTAAAGCGCTTACTGTGTGCAAAGCGCTGTTCTAAACTCTCAGTAGGGCTTTGAAGCGACATAATAAGAATCATGGCATTTGTTAAGCGCTTACTGTGTGCGAAGCGCTGCTCTAAACTCTCAGTAGGGCTTTCAAGGGACATAAGAATAAGAATGATAATAATGGCATTTGCTAAAGCTCTTACTATGTGGGAAGCACTGTTCTAAACTCTCAGTAGGGCTTCGAAGGGACATAATAAGAATAAGAATAATGGCATTTGTTAAAGCTCTTACTGTGTGCGAAGCGCTGTTCTAAACTCTCAGTAGGGCTTTGAAGGGACATAATAAGAATAAGAATAATGGCATTTGTTAAAGCGCTTACTGTGTGCAAAGCGCTGTTCTAAACTCAGTAGGGCTTTGAAGGGACATAATAAGAATAATAATAAGAAGAGTGGCATTTGCTTAAGCGCTTACTATGTGTGAAGCACTGCTCTAAACTCTCAGTAGGGCCTTGAAGGGACATAATAATAATAATAATAATGGCATTTGTTAAAGCGCTTACTGTGTGCGAAGCGCTGTTCTAAACTCTCAGTACGGCTTCGAAGGGGCATAATAAGAATAAGAATAATGGCATTTGTTAAAGCGCTTACTGTGTGCGAAGCGCTGTTCTAAACTCAGTAGGGCTTCGAAGGGACATAATAAGAATAATAATAAGAAGAATGGCATTTGCTAAAGCGCTTACTATGTGTGAAGCACTGTTCTAAACTCTCAGTAGGGCTTTGAAGGGACATAATAAGAATAAGAATAATGGCATTTATTAAAGCGCTTACTGTGTGCGAAGCGCTGTTCTAAACTCTCAGTAGGGCCTTGAAGGGACATAATAAGAATAATAATAATAATGGCATTTGTTAAAGCGCTTACTGTGTGCAAAGCGCTGTTCTAAACTCTCAGTATGGCTTTCAAGCGACATAATAAGAATAATGGCATTTGTTAAGCGCTTTCTGTGTGCGAAGCACTGCTCTAAACTCTCAGTAGGACTTTGAAGCGACATAATAAGAATAATGGGATTTGTTAGGCACTTACTGTGTGCGAAGCGCTGTTCTAAACTCTCAGTAGGGCTTCGAAGGGAGATAATAAGAACAAGAATAATGGCATTTGTTAAGCGCTTACTATGTGCGAAGCACTGTTCTAAACGCTGCGGGGGGGATACAAGGTGATCAGGCTGTCCCACGTGGGGCTCACAGTCTCCACCCCCCCATTTCACGGAGGAGGTCACCGAGGCCCAGAGAGGTTCAGTGTGTTGGCCAAGGTGACCCAGCAGCCCCCCGCCGCGGGTCCCCGGGGCCCCGGAGCGGCCCCCTCAGGAGGCCCCGCTCGCCTTTTGTTCCCCGCCGCAGGCCGGAGGGGCCGCCCCCCCTCCCCCGCGGGAACTACAAGTCCCGTCGTGCCCCGGGCCCGCCGGGCCCGCCGATTGGCTCCCGCGCCCCCGAGCTCGCGCCTCCCATTGGCCGGGGCCGCGGCGGGGGGCGGGGCCCGGGGAGGCAGGGGGCCCAAGATGGCGGCGGGGCGGGGGCGTCGCGGGGCCTCGTCGCCGGGGCGGGTCCGGGGCCCCTCCTCGGCCTGAGGCGGAGGCGGAGGCGGCGGAGGCGGAGGGGGAGGAGGGCGAGCGGCCTGCGTGAGGCCCGTGGTGGTGACGGGGACCTCGGCGGCGGCCTGTCCGGTCCGGAGCCCCGGTGAGCGGGCGGAAGCCGTGTGGGGCCTTTCCCCCCCCGGGGGCTCGCTGGTGCGGAGCGAGGGAGCGGGGCCGGCGGGAATTGTCGGGGGGAAGGGACGGGGCCGGCGGTTGCCAAAGATATTAGGCGGAGATACCCCCCTCCCCCCCTTTCCTTCCCCCCTCCCCCCTCCTTCCCCCCTCCCCCCTCCCTCCCCCCTCCCCCCTTTCCTTCCCCCTCCCCCCCTTTCCTTCCCCCTCCCCCCCTTTCCTTCCCCTCCCTCCCCTTTCCTCCCCCCTCCCCCCCTTTCCTCCCCCCTCCCCCCTTTCCTCCCCCGTCCCCCCTTTCCTTCCCCTCCTTTTCCCTCCCCCCTTTCCTTTTCCCTCCCCCCCTTCCCTTTTCCCTCCCCCCCTTTCCTTCGGCCGCCCCCCCTTTCCTTCCCCCTCCCCCCTTTCCTTCTCCCTCCCCCCTTTCCTTCTCCCTCCCCCCTTTCCTTCTCCCTCCCCCCCTTTCCTTCTCCCTCCCCCCCTCTTCCTTCTCCCTCCCCCCCTTTCCTTTTCCCTCCCCCCCTCTTCCTTTTCCCTCCCCCCTTTCCTTTTCCCTCCCCCCCTTTCCCTCCCACATTTCCTTCTCCCTCCCCCCTTTCCTTCTCCCTCCCCCCTTCCCTTTTCCCTCCCTCCTTTTCCCTCCCCCCTTTCCTTTTCCCTCCCCCCCTTCCCTTTTCCCTCCCCCATTTCCTTCTCCCTCCCCCCTTTCCTTCTCCCTCCCCCCTTTCCTTTTCCCTCCCCCCTTTCCTTTTCCCCTCCCTCCCCCCTTTCCTTTTCCCTCCCCCCATTCCTTTTCCCTCCCCCCTTTCCTTTTCCCTCCCCCCTTTTCCCCTCCCCTTCCTTTTCCCCTCCCTTTCCCCCTCCCCTCTCTTTCCTGTTCTCCTCCCTTTCCTGTTCCCCTCCCTTTCCTTTTCCCCATTTCCTTTTCCCCCCCTTTCCTTTTCCCCCTTTCCTTCCCCCCTTCCTTTCCCTCCCCCATTTCCTTCTCCCTCCCCCCTTTCCTTCTCCCTCCCCCCTTTCCTTTTCCCTCCCCCCTTTCCTTTTCCCTCCCCCCGTCCTTTTCCCTCCCACCCCTTTCCTCCTCCCTTCCGTTCATTCAATCGTATTTATTGAGCGCTTACTGTGTGCAGAGCACTGTACTAAGCGCTTGGGAAGTCCAAGTTGGCAACATATAGAGATGGTCCCTACCCAACAGTGGGCTCCCATTTCCTCTCCCCTTCCACCCATTTCCTCCCTTAGTACAAGCGCTGAGTACAAGAGAAGCAGCGTGGCTCAGTGGAAAGCTCCCGGGCTTTGGAGTCAGGGGTCATGGGTTCAAATCCCAGCCCCAGCACTTGTCAGCCAGGTGACTTTGGGCAAGCCACTTCACTTCTCTGGGCCTCAGTTACCTCATCTGTAAAACGGGGATTAAGACTGTGAGCCTCCGTGGGACAACCTGATCATCCTGTATCCTTCCCAGTGCTTAGAACAGTGCTTTGCACATAGTAAGCACTCTTCTAGACTGTGAGTCCACTGTTGGGTAGGGACCGTCTCTATATGTTGCCAACTTATACTTCCCAAGCGCTTAGTACAGTGCTCTGCACACAGTAAGCGCTCAATAAATATGATCTGATGAATGAATGAACAAATTATAAAGCCCTACTGAGAGCTCACCTCCTCCAGGAAGCCTTCCCAGACTGAGCCCCCCCTTCTCCCCCTCACCTTACCTCCTTCCCCTCCCCACAGCACCTGTATATATGTATATATGTTTGTACGTATTATTCCATTTTATTTGTACATATTTATTCTATTTATTTTATTTTGTTAACATGCTTTGTTCTGTTGTCTGTCTCCCCCTTCTAGACTGTGAGCCCACAGTTGGGTAGGGACCGTCTCTAGATGTTGCCAACTTGCACTTCCCAGGCGCTTAGTACAGTGCTCTGCGCACGGTAAGCGCTCAATAAATACGATTGAATGAGTGAATGAATGATTATTAATGCTCTGCTCACGGTAAGCAAGCGGTTAGTACAGTGCTCTGCACACAGTAAGTGCTCAATAAATACGATTGATTGATTGATTGATTGATTGAATAAGGACGATTGAATGAATTTCCTCCCCTTTTCCACCCATTTCCTCCTCCCACCTATGTGCTCCCTCCCCTCATCCCCCCCTCCACCTCCATTTTTCTTCCATGCTCTTCCCTCACCTCCACCTCCTCCTCTTCTTCCCCTTCCTCCTCCTCCTCTTCCTCCTCTTCCTTCTCCTCCTCCTCCTCCTCTCCTCAATCCATCTCTCCACGAACGCCTACGGTGTTTGGTGCATTTCACCGAGCACCTGGGAGAATTCAGCAGAGTCAGCAGGCATGATCCCTCCCTTGAAGAATTCCCAGTCTAGCGGGGGAGACACGGAAAAAATAAATTACAGATAGCGGGAAGAAGAAGGGGGGACTCTGCGCCTCAAGGTAGGGCTCCAGAAATGGGGTATGTAAAGTATGTGTCCGAGCGGTTAGGTGGCTCAGAAGCGCCGAAGTGCCAGTCTTGGGGGGTATGAGGAGGGGAGATGAGAAATTATCCGGTGAAGGCGCCTTGGAGGAGATGTGATTTCAGAAGGGCTTTGAAGATGGGGCTGGCGGATGTGAAGGGGGAGGGAGTTTCAGGCAGGGGGATGGGCCTGAGCGAGAGGTTGGCAGCAGGAGAGGAGCGAACCGAGGCCCAGTGGGTAGATTGGCTCGAAGAACAAAGAGTGAGAGCTGGAGGTAGTGGGAGGAGAGAGCGGAGAAGTGGAGAATCCAAGCATTTATCCCATCCCGCCTCGATGACGGCGGCGTCCCCCTCCCTGGCTTCTGTTTCCCCACTCCAGTCGTTTACTCATTCAGTCGTATTTCTTGAGCGCTTACTGGGTGCAGGGCACAGTACTACTGCTACTACTAATAATGATGGCGTTTATTAAGCGCTCACTATGTGCCAGGCACTGCACTAAGCGCCGGGGTGGATCCAAGCAATCCGTACTTCGCTCTGCTGCCTGGACCAGCGCTTGGAAAGTGCAGTTCATTCATTCATTCATTCGTTTTTATTGAGCGCTTACTATGTGCAAAGCACTGTTCTAAGCGCTGGGGGGGTTACAGGGGGATCAGGTTGTCCCACGTGGGGCTCACAGTCTTAATCCCCATTTTACAGATGAGGGAACTGAGGCCCAGAGAAGTGAAGTGACTTGCCCAAAGTCACACGGCTGACAGTTAGCAGAGCCGGGATTCGAACCCATGACCCCTGACTCCAAAGCCCGGGCTCTTCCCACTGAGCCACGCCGCTTCTCTGATACAAGTGCTTATTATGTGCCGGGCACTGTACTAGGCGCTGGGGTGGATCCGTACTTCACTCCGCTGCCCGGACCATTTTTCTACAGATCCGTTCAGTCTACATTTCCCCACTCCTCAAGAACTTCCCATCCACCTCCACACCAAGCAAAAGCTCCTTACCGTCGGCTTTTAAGCGTTCAATCACCTCGCCCCCTCCTACCTCACCTCTCCGATTTCCTGCTTCTTCTAGACTGTGAGCCCGCTGTTGGGCAGGGACCGTCTCTATATGTTACCAACTTGTACCTCCCAAGCGCTTAGTACAGTGCTCTGCACACAGTAAGCGCTCAATACGATTGAATGAATGAATGAACCCAGCCTATACACTTGGCTCCTCTTAATGCCAACCTGCTCGCTGTATCTCCATCTCGTCTATCTCGCCGCCAACCTCTACCTCTGGCCTGGAACACCCTCCCTCTTCATATCCGACAATCACTCTCTCTCCGGCTTCAAAGCCTTATTAAAAGCACATCTCCTACAGCACCTGTATATATGTATATATGTTTGTACATATTTTTTACTCTATTTTATTTGTACATATCTATTCTATTTATTTTATTTTGTTAGTATGTTTGGTTTTGTTCTCTGTCTCCCCCTTTTAATCAATCAATCGTATTTATTGAGCGCTTACTATGTGCAGAGCACTGTACTAAGCGCTTAGACTGTGTACTAAGGGCTTTAGACTGTGAGCCCACTGTTGGGTAGGGACTGTCTCTCTATGTTGCCAATTTGTACTTCCCAAGCGCTTAGTACAGTGCTCTGCACATAGTAAGCGCTCAATAAATACGATTGATGATGATGATGATGATGATGATCTCCTCCAAGAGGCCTTCTCTGGCTAAGCCCTCATTTCCTCTTCTCCCACTCCTTTCTGTTGCCCTCGCACTAGGATCTGCACCCTTTATTCACCCCTCCCTCAGCACTTACGTGCGTATCCATAATGTCTTCATTTATATTAATGTCTGTCTCCCCCTGTAGAATGTAAACTTTTAGTGGGCAAGGAGTGTGCCCGCTGACTCTTGTTACGTTGTTCTCTCCCAAGTGCCTAGTACAGTGCTCTGCACACAGTAAGAACTCAGAAAATACAATCGGTTGATAGTGGCGTGGAGAAAGCTAATTGACTGCCTTAAAACCAGTGAATAGAAGTTTCTGCTTGTTGCAGAGAGGGATGGGGGGGCCCTGTCAATCCTTCCTCCCCGCACTTCAGTTCTCTTGGCCTTCCCCCACCCACCCCGTTTCCTAACTCCCACCTTCTTTTTCTTCTCACATTCCAGTCTGATTCTGGAGTGGGACTGAGCTCCCCATTCATCAGAAATTGGAGAGTCAAGCTCAAGAGACAGGAAGTTCCGGGCCCCCGTCTATCCTGCAGCTACACCCACTCCTTTGGGGAACTCATTTGCTCCCATGGCTTCAACTACGATCGCTATGCGGTTGATTTCCGTATCTCCGTCTCCGGCCCTGACCTCTCACCTTCTCTGCTGTCTCATATTTCCTCCTATCTCCAGGACATCTCTACTGGGATGTTCCCCCGAAACCACAGACACGGCATCTCCGAAACAGAGCTCTTTATATTCCCGCCCAAACCCTGTCCTCCCCCCGACTTTCCCATCACTTTAGACAACCCCACTATCCTCCCCGTCTCACAAACCCATAACCTTGGCGTTATCCTTGACTCATCTCTCTCATTCAGTCTGTCACCAAATCCTCTCAGTTCAGCCTTTACGGCGTTGCTAAGATCCGCCCTTTCCTCTCCATCCAAACTGTTACCATGTTAATCCCTGCGTTTATCCTCTCCTGCCTTGATGGAGCATGGAGCAGCATGGCCTAGTGGAAAGAGCCCGGGGCTTTGGAGTCAGAGGTCGTGGGTTCGAATTCCGGCTCCACCACATGTCTGCTGTGTGACCTTGGGCAAGTCACTTCGCTTCTCAGAGCCTCAGTGCCCTCATCTGTAAAATGGGGATGAAGACTGTGAGCCCCACGTGGGACAACCTGATCACCTTGTATCCCCCCCCCCCCCCAGTGCTTAGAACAGTGCTTTGCACATAGTAAGCGCTTAACAAATGCCATTATTATTATTATTATTGATTACTGCATCGGCCTCCTTGCTTCTTGGCTTCTGTCTCCTGCCTCTCCCCACGCCAGTCCATACTTCACTCTGCTGCCCAGATCATTTTTCGGCAAAACTGTTCAGTCCTCGTCTCCTTGCCCACCCACCTCCGCATCAAGCAGGAGCTCCTTAAGGCTTTAAGGCCTTCGATCATCTCACCCCCTCCTACCTCACCGATTTCCCGCTGCGACCCAGCCCTCACAGTTCGCTACTCGATCTCATCTGTCTTGCCGGCGACCCCTCGCCCACGTCCTGCCACTGGCCTGGAACTCTCTCCCCGCTTCATATGTGACCGATGATCGCTCTCCCTAACTTCAAAGCCTTATTAAAAGCACATCTCCTCCAAGAGGCCTTCCCCAACTAAGCCCTCATTTCCGTTTCTCCCATTCCCTTCTGTGTCCATCTTGCTCTTGGATTTGTAGCCTTCATTCACCCTTCCCTCAGCCCTGTAACACTTATGCACGTGCCCGTAATTTATATTAACGCCAGTCCCCTCGTCTAGACTGTAAGCTCCCCATGGGCAGGGACCGCGTCTACCAACTCTGTTAAATTGGCCTCTCCCAAGTGCTTAGTACAGGGCTCTGGACATAGTAAGCGCTCAATAAATACCATTAATTGATTGAAAGGGCCTGTGAGCCATGGCATCTGGCTCAGGGCCCTGGCCATTTACTCATTCGTTTATTCAGGGCCCTGGCCATTTACTCATTCGTTTATTCAGTCGTCTTTATTAGGCGCTTTCTGGGTGAAGAGCGTTGTAGTGAGCGCTTGAGGATATACAGTGCAGCAATAAGCAGTGATATTCCCTGACCAGCTCTCCCACCCCGATCCGCCCCCATCTGTCCTACAGGGATGGACCCGGGTGGGGAGGGGAGGGACTTGGGGTCAGAGTTACCCTGTTACTTTAGCAGTAATTCACCCACACGCATACAGTGCCCCCCCCTTTCCTCCCAGCTGAAAATTATTTCAGCATCTGCCGTCCCCTGCTAGGCCGTAAGCTCCTTAGGGGCAGGATTTGTATCTACTAATTGTGTTGTCCTCTCCCAAGCACTTACTAGAGTGCTCTGCACCCAGCAGGAGCTCAGTCACTGGTGGCCCTGGGCAGGAGAGCATCCTCAGCCTCGCCGGGGGCCCGTGAGATGGGATGGGGGCCGGGGTCCAGGTGGGTGCTAGGTTGGGGCAGCAGGGAACCGGGGTGGGAAGGGAGGGAGTGTTCAGTACCCGCTGCCTGTTCCCTCAGCCCCACCTGCTCCCTGCCCACCGGTCTGTCCGCCCTTCCCGAGGACGCGGGCGTCGAAGACGCGTGATGGCAGCCTCGCTTCTGATGGCCGGTTCCCAGGTGAGCTGCGCGTAGCCTCGTTGGCTGTCGGACTCCGGGCTGTCAGTCTGCGGTCCCGCCAGAGCGGAAGCTCCCCGGGGCCAGGGACTGGGGCTCGGCTTCTGTCGCGCTTTCCCAAGCGCTGGGGACGGCGTGTGGCCCCGGGTGACGCCCGACACAGATCCTGGCCCCAGGCTGCAGTTTCCCGCTCCCTGGGCATCTCCTCTCCCTCTTTCCCTTTGACCATCCCAGTCTGGGGGCTCCACTTCCATTCCAGACGCCTGTGACGTTTGAGGACGTCGCCGCCTACTTGACCCGGGAAGAGTGGAGGCCGTTGGACCCCGCTCAGAGGGACCTGTATCGGGAGGTTGTGCAGGAGAATTTTGGAGACATGGTGTCACTGGGTAGGGTGTCTCCGTGTGTCCGTGTCCACGTGTGTGTTCTGGCTGTGGCGTGCGTGGTCCGCGGGGGGGAAGGGACTGGCTTGACCCTGGGTCCCACCCAGGCCCCTTGAGGGAGGGGGATATACTGAAGCTGACCCAGTGACCCCGAGGCTCTGGTTCAGTTGTGGACCCTTTGTGAATTCCCGGGCCCAGCCAGGCCGCGGGTCAGGTGCCCCGGAAGAGACCTGGAGCGGGGATGGGGGCGGGCCCGGCTCCTCCTCAGTTGCGATCGGACCCCTGACCCAGTGGGTGAGGGGGAACCTTCTAGACGGTGAGCCCGTTGTTGGGTAAGGACCGTCTCTGTATGTTGCCGACTTGTACTTCCCGAGCGCCTAATACAGCGCTCTGCACACAGTAAGCGCTCGATAAATCCCATTGAATGAATGAACCCTGGCTCAGCACCTCCTCGTGGCCCCGTTGAGGGCCCCCCCCCACCCCGCACCATCCCCTGACCCGCGATCCCCCGGCTCTCCCCCTTCTTCTGCTTCCAGACTTTACGATCGGCGGCGAGAACGAGGTGATCCCCAAGCAGGAGGTGGTGGACGAGGGGTACGGGGTCCTCCCGGGGCGGCCCAAGGGCGGCGAGCCCCAGGACCTGGAGTTCGACGGCGGCGGCGGCGGCGGCGGCGGGCTGACGGCGCGGCCCTGGGCGGCGCTGGCGGCGGAGGGCTGGGCCGGCTACCCCCCGGCCCAGGTGGCCGACCTCCTGGCCCAGGCGGAGGCCCTGGGGGACGGGGCCGGCGCGGGCGGGGCCGGGGCCGGGGCGGGCGGGGGCCGCTTCCTCAAATGCCCCGAGTGCGGGAAGGGCTTCGGCCAGACGTCGGACCTGAACCGGCACCGGCGCACGCACTCGGGCGAGCGGCCCTACAAGTGCGGCGAGTGCGGCAAGTCGTTCAGCCGCAGCTCGCACCTGATCCAGCACCAGCGCACGCACACGGGCGAGCGGCCCTACGACTGCAGCGAGTGCGGCAAGAGCTTCGGCCGCAGCTCCCACCTCATCCAGCACCAGACCACCCACACGGGCGAGAAGCCCCACCGCTGCGGCGAGTGCGGCAAGTCGTTCTGCCGGGCCTCGCACCTGCTGCAGCACCAGCGCACGCACACGGGCGAGCGGCCCTTCGCCTGCGCCGAGTGCGGCAAGGGCTTCGGCCGCAGCTCCCACCTGGCGCAGCACCAGCGCACGCACACGGGCGAGAAGCCCTACGCCTGCGGCGAGTGCGGGCGCGGCTTCAGCGAGCGCTCGGACCTGATCAAGCATTACCGCGTGCACACGGGCGAGCGGCCCTACCGCTGCGAGGACTGCGGCAAGCACTTCAGCCAGAACTCGGACCTGGTGCGCCACCGGCGCGCCCACACCGGCGAGCGGCCCTACGAGTGCCGCCAGTGCGGCGAGAGCTTCAGCCGCATCTCCCACCTGGCCCAGCACCGCCGCACCCACACCGGCGAGCGGCCCTACGAGTGCCGCCAGTGCGGCAAGGGCTTCAGCCGCAACTCCCACCTGGCCACCCACCAGAAGACCCACACGGGCGAGAAGCCCTACGCCTGCGGCCAGTGCGGGCGCGGCTTCGGCGAGCGCTCGGACCTCGTCAAGCACCAGCGCACGCACACGGGCGAGAAGCCCTACGAGTGCGCCGAGTGCGGCAAGGGCTTCACCCAGAGCTCCAACCTCCTCACCCACCAGCGCACGCACACCGGCGAGCGGCCCTACGAGTGCGACGAGTGCGGGCGGGCCTTCAGCCGCAGCTCGGCCCTCATCAAGCACAAGCAGGTCCACGGCGACTAGGCGCGGACCCGACCGGCCGGCCCCGGGGGACGCGCGGCAGCGGAACCGCTCCGGACCCGGGCCGCCCGCGGTCCCCCCCCCCGCAACCCCGACGGCGGCCTCCCTCCGGACCTCGCCTCAGAGCTCGGGCCCCCGGAGGGAGACCCTTCCGCCCCACGTCCGTCCCCCCGGCGGGTCCCCGCTCCCGGCCGACGGACGTGGGAGGGGAGGCCCAGGGCGGGCGGGAGTCCAGACCTGCCCTCCCGTCCGCCCGCACAACAGTATTACTCGGGATTGACGACGACGACGACGATGCAGCCTCTGGAAATTATCTCTGGGAAAACCGGAGGGCGATTCAAGCGCGTGGGCCCTCGGAGACAGAGGCGTCGAGCCGGGTGCCCCTCTCCAGGGTCAGGCCCGGGCGAGGGGGCCGTCGGTCCTAGAGGAGCCACGCTTCCCGACCCTCTCCCTCTGCCCGGGGGTCTCCGGTGTCCCAGGTCTCACGCTGGGAAAGTGGCAGCTTCGAGGGGTCGGGGGTGGTTCGGCAGAGACTTGTCGCCGGGGTCCGGCCCGGGGCCCCGCTCGATGCCCAGGGGATGCCGGGCCGACCCCAGGCGGGATCCCCTCGCTTGGCCTGGGCTGGGGTGGTTCCCCCCACTACCTGCCTGCCTGTCCGTGCACCGGGCCGTGCCGGGTAAGGTGGGCGACGGCTCGGGCCCGGGCGGCAGCGGGGTCGCGGTGGGGCCTACGGGAGCGCCGACTCTGCTTTAATTCGGACCGCTCGGGAGCGGGGACGCGGGCTCGTGGGGGGTGGTCCGCCGCCCACTCCTGTGAATCAGGAACTGGCTGGGGGAACCGGGAGCTTCCCAAGGGATGGGCTCCCAGGGTTTCCCCATTTTCCCTGAGGGATAGCCCCTTGGAAAGCGACTGAGAATTTTAAATTTAGGGGAGTGGGGAAGCCGTCGGGGGGGGGGGGACGACCCCCGTGTCCGGGCGCACTACATCCCACCGGAGGGCGGAGGCGGGGACGGGCGGGGATTTCGGGCTTCGGCCCGGGCTGGCCCGTTCTCCTCGCCGCTGCAGCCACCGGGTCGGCTGAGCTCCAGGGAGCGAGGAGTAGCGGGGACGAGGAAGTCGTGAGGTTTGTGCTCCTCGGGGGACGGGGAGAGACCCCCCCGTGTCCTCCCCACTGGATGCCACGGATCTCATCGGTAACCCGTGGCGCTTTGTATTTGGGGGGTGGGGGGGAGGGCGCTGAGGGAACAGGGTGATGGGGGTGGGGATCTCAGGCCACTGTCTGGGGAACATTATCCATGTGTGTTTATTTGCATTGTATTATGGCAATTTCTCCAATTAAACACTCAGAATTTTAACGCACCAAGCGTTCAGAGTCGTTTTCCGCCCCTTCCCGCCTGATCATCCGGGCCACCGCCTCACCCACGCATCCTCCACGGTCAGCTGCCTGGCCCTCTTTTCCAGCCTCAATACCATTGGGACCCCACACACCCCCGAGCAGGGGAAAAACACACATAATAATAATTATGGTTATTATTATTATTGTTGTGGAGATTATTAAGCCCTTACTATGCACCAGGCACTGTACTCAGCGCTGGGGTAGATTCAAGCAAATCGGGTTGGACACGGTCCCTGTCCCATGTGGGGCTCCCAATTTAGATCCCCATTTTACAGATGAGGTAACTGTGGCCCAGAGAAGTGAAGTGACTTGCCTGAGCTCACACAGTAGACAAGTGGCAGAGCCGGGATTAGAACCCATGACCTAATGACTGTCAGGCCCTTGCTCTAACCACTGGACCATGCTGCTTCTCACGATATTTGTTCAGCACTTACTGTTTGCCAGGCACTGTACTAAGTGCTGGGGTGGATTCAAGCCGTCCTTGTCCCACCCGGGGCTCACAGTCTCGATCCCCATTTTACAGATGAGGTAACTGAGGCCCAGAGAAATGAAGTGGGCTTGCCCGAGGTCACACGGCAGGCATATGGTGGAGCTGGGAATCGAATCCTTGACCTGAGTCTTAGGCCTGTGCTCTGTCCGCTACACCATGCTGCTTCTATGTGGATATGAGAAGCAGCATGGCTCAGTGGAAAGAGCATGGGCATTGGAGTCGGGTCATGGGTTCGAATCCTGGCTCTGCCAATTGTCAGCTGTGTGACTTTGGGCAAGTCACAACTTCTCTGGGCCTCGGTTCCCTCATCTGTAAAATGGGGATTAAGACTGTGAGCCCCCACGTGGGACAACCTGATCTTGTAACCTCCCCAGCACTTAGAACAGTGCTTTGCACATAGTAAGCGCTTAATAAATGCCATTTCTAGACTGTGAGCCCACTGTTGGGTAGGGACCGTCTCTATGTGTTGCCAACTTGTACTTCCCAAGCGCTTAGTTCAGTGCGCTGCACGCAGTAAGCGCTCAATAAATACGATTGAATGAATGAAAGGGGCGACGCAGAAGGGAGTGGGAAAAGAGGAAAGGAGGGCTTAGGGAAGGCCTCTTAGAGGAGATGAGCCTTCAATAAGGCTTTGAAGCGGATTTGAGGAGGATGAGGGTCTGTGCAGGGTTACTGGACCAATCAATCGTATTTATTGAGCTCTTACTGTGTGCAGAGCACTGTACTAAGCGCTTGGGAAGTACAAGTTGGCAACATATAGAGACGGTCGCTACCCAACTGTGGGCTCACAGTCTAAAAGAGGGAGAGGAGAGGAAGGAGAGGTAGAGGTGGAGAGAGGAGAGTCAGGGTGTTGGCCGTTCCTTGGCTCCCTCTAGACTGTGAGCTTGTTGTGGGCAGGAATGTGTCTGTTGTTATATTGTAGTCTCCCAAGCGTTTAGTACAGTGCCTTGCACACAGTAAGTGCTCAATAAATAGGATCGAATGAAGGGATGAGAGTCCAAGAGCACTGGATGTTCCGAGCTGGGTCGCGGGGGCGTTTGGGCCCTGGCGATGCAAGTCGGGGTCTCCCTTCAAAGCCCTACTGAGAGCTCACCTCCTCCAGGAGGCCTTCCCAGACTGAGCCCGCCGTCATCCTCTGCTCCCCCTCCCCTCCCTGTCACCCCCACGCCCACCCTGTGCCCTACCCCCTTCCCCTCCCCACAGCACTCCTGTATATTTGTACATATTTATTACTCTTATTTATTCAATTGTATTTATTGAGCGCTTACTGTGTGCAGAGCACTGTACTAAGCGCTTGAAAAGTACAATTCAGCAACAGAGACAATAATAATAATAATGTTGGCATTTGTTAAGCGCTTACTATTCATTCATTCATTCAATCCTATTTATTGAGCCCTTACTTACTAAGCGCTTGGGAAGTACAAGTCAGCAACATATAAAGATGGTCCCTACCCAACAACGGGCTCACAATCTAGAAGGGGGAGGCAAACTACAAAACAAAACAAGTAGGTGACAAAACAAGTATGTACAAAGCACTGTTCTAAGCGCTGGGGGGGATACAAGGTGATCAGGTTGTCCCACATGGGGCTCACAGGCTTCATCCCCATTTTTACAGATGAGGTAACAGGCCCAGAGAAGTGAAGTGACTTGGCCAAAACCCTACCCAACAACAGGCTCACAGTCTAGAAGGGGAGAGACAGACATCAAAACAAGTAAACAGGCATCAGTAGCATCGATATAAATAGAATTATAGATATACACACATCATTAATAAAATAAATATGTGTATATATCTATAAGCAGCGTGGCTCAGTGGCAAGAGCCCGGGCTTTGGAGTCAGAGGTCATGGGTTCAAATCCCTGCTCCACTAATTAATAATAAGGATAGCATTTATTAAGTGCTTACTATGTGCCAAGCACTGTTCTAAGCGCCGGGGAGGTTACAAGGTGATCAGGTTGTCCCACGGGGGGCTCATAGTCTTCATCCCCATTTGACAGATGAGGTAACTGAGGCCCAGAGAAGTGAAGTGACTTGCCCAAAGTCACGCAGCTGACAATTGGCGGAGCCGGGATTTGAACCCATGACCTCTGATTCCAAAGCCCGGGCTCTTTGCACCGAGCCATGCTGCTTCTTCTCTGTTTCACGCTGCCAAGCATCAGCTGGGTGACTTTGGGCAAGTCACTTAACTTCTCCGGGCCTCAGTGACCTCATCTGTCAAATGGGGATGAAGACTGTGAGCTCCCCGTGGGACAACCTGATCACCTTGTATCCCCCCAGCGCTTAGAACAGCACATAGTAAGCGCTTAATAAATGCCATTATTATTATTATTATTATTATTGTTATTATGAATGAATGGGGGGTCAGGGGGCCAACCCCCGGTGGACACACAGGCCCGGGGCTGAGGCAGTGGGGGTCGTTCAGGGGACCCGTAGGCCGGTCTTTGGTGCAGACCTGTATATAAGTTTGCATGTATTTATTACTCCATTTATTTATTTTACTTGTACATATTTATTCTATTTATTTTATTTTGTTAATATGTTTTATTTTGTTGTCTATCTCCCCCTTCTAGACTGTGAGCCCGCTGTTGGGTAGGGACCGTCTCTATATGTGGCCGACTTGGACTTTCCAAGCGCTTAGTACAGTGCTCTGTACATAGTAAGTGCTCAATAAATACGATTGAATGAATGAATGAAATAAATACGATCGAAAGAATGAATGAATGAATGTTGTCTGTCTCCCCCTTCTAGACTGTGAGCCCGCTGTTGGGTAGGGACCGGCTCCTTACGTTGCCAACTTGGACTTCCCAAGCGCTTAGTACAGTGCTGGGTAGGGACCGTCTCTATATGTTACCAACTTGTACTTCCCAAGCACTTAGTACAGTGCTCTGCACACAGTCAGCGCTCAATAAATACAATTGAATGAATGAATGTTGTCTTGTCTCCCCCTTCTAGACCATGAGCCCGCTGTTGGATAGGGACCGTCTCTATATATTGCCCACTTGGACTTCCCAAGTGCTTAGTCCAGTGCTCCACACACAGTAAGCGCTCAATAAATACGATTGAATGAATGAATGTTGTCTGTCTCCCCCTTCTAGACTGTGAGCCCGCTGTTGGGTAGGGACCGTCTCTATATGTTGCCAACTTGGACTTCCCAAGCGCTTAGTACAGTGCTCCGCACACAATAATCGCTCAATAAATAAATAAATTCATTCAATCGTATTTATTGAGCGCTTACTGTGTGTGGAGCACTGTACTAGGCGCTTGGGAAGTCCAAGTTGGCAACATATAGAGATACGATTGAATGAATGAATGAATGTTGTCTGTCTCCCCCATCTAGACTGTGAGCCTGCTGTTGGGTAGGGACCATCTCTATACGTTGCCAACTTGGACTTCCCAAGCGCTTAGTACAGTGCTCTGCACACAGTCAGCGCTCAATAAATACGATTGAATGAATGAATGTTCCCTGTCTCCCCCTTCTAGACTGTGAGCCCGCTGTTGGGTAGGGACCCTCTCCATACGTTGCCAACTTGGACTTCCCAAGCGCTTAGTACAGTGCTCTGCACACAGTCAGTGCTCAATAAATACGATTGAATGAATGAATGTTCCCTGTCTCCCCCTTCTAGACTGTGAGCCCACTGTTGGGTAGGGACCGTCTCTATGTGTTGCCAACTTGGACTTCCCAAGCGCTTAGTCCAGTGCTCCGCACACAGTAAGCGCTCAATAAATACGAATGAATGAATGAATGAGTTTATTGAGTGCTTACTGTGTGCGGAGCACTGTACTAAGCGCTTGGGAAGTCCAAGTGGGCAACATATAGAGATACGAATGAATGAATGTTGTCTGTCTCCCCCTTCTAGGCTGTGAGCCCGCTGTTGGGTAGGGACCGTCTCTATGTGTTGCCGACTTGGACTTCCCAAGCGCTTAGTACAGTGCTCTGCACACAGTCAGCGCTCAATAAATACGATTGAATGAATGAATGTTGTCTTGTCTCCCCCTTCTAGACTGTGAGCCCACTGTTGGGTAGGGACTGTCTCTATGTGTTGCCAACTTGGACTTCCCAAGCGCTTAGTACAGTGCTCTGCACACAATAAGCGCTCAATAAATACGATTGAATGAATGAATGTTGTCTTGTCTCCCCCTTCTAGACTGTGAGCCCACTGTTGGGTAGGGACTGTCTCTATGTGTTGCCAACTTGGACTTCCCAAGCGCTTAGTACAGTGCTCTGCACACAATAAGCGCTCAATAAATACGATTGAATGAATGAATGTTGTCTTGTCTCCCCCTTCTAGACTGTGAGCAAGCTGTTGGGTAGGGACCGTCTCTATATGTTGCCAACTTGGACTTCCCAAGCGCTTAGTCCAGTGCTCTGCACACAGTCAGCGCTCAATAAATACGATTGAATGAATGAATGTTCCCTGTCTCCCCCTTCTAGACTGTGAGCCCCCTGTTGGGTCGGGACCGTCTCTATGTGTTGCCAACTTGGACTTCCCAAGTGCTTAGTACAGTGCTCTGCACACAGTAAGCGCTCAATAAATACGGTTGATTGATTGATTGACTATGATTTCCTCCTCAGTCGTCATCATCATCATCAATCGTATTTATTGAGCGCTTACTATGTGCAGAGCACTGTACTAAGCACACAGTAAGCGCTCAATAAATACGATTGATTATGATTTCCTCCTCAGTCGTCATCATCATCAATCGTATTTATTGAGCGCTTACTATGTGCAGAGCACTGTACTAAGCACACAGTAAGCGCTCAATACGATTGATTGATTGATTGGCTATGATTTCCTCCTCAGCCGTCATCATCATCATCAATCGTATTTACTGAGCGCTTACCATGTGCAGAGCACTGTACTAAGCGCTTGGGAAGTACCAATTGGCAACATCTAGAGACAGTCCCCACCCCACAGTGGGCTCACAGTCTAAAAGTCGGTCGCCGGGCTGCGCCTTCGGCCTCCCCTCAGGCTCCTTTGTGTGCCTCCGCCGAGGCCCCGCCCCCCCGCGCCTCCGCGCCCCCTCATTGGCCCCCGCAGCGGGCGCCCGCCATTGGCCGGCCCCCCCTCTCCTGCTCCCCTTCGCCATTGGCCCGCGCGGCCGCCGCTCAGGGCCCCCGAGCGCGCCGATTGGCCGAGCCCCGGCCGGGGCCGAGTCCCTGGAAGCAGTTCCGGGAAACCCCGCGCGCGCTGCCGGGATCTCGCTGGCCGTCCATGAGAGGGGAGGGGGAGGGGGCGGCGCGCGCGCCATTTCTGGTGGTTTTCAAAGCGCCTCGCGCTGCGCCTCGCGGACGCCGCCGCGTTCTGCCCTGGTGAGTCTCGCGCCGCCCGCGCGGGGGAAAAAGGGCGGGAAACGCCGCGCTCCCCCCCCCCCGCTCCGTGGCGCCCTCTGCCGGAGCCGCCCCCCCGTGGCAGGCCCGGGCCTAGGCCTGCCCCAAGCCCGGCCGGGAGTTGGGGCGTCGTGAGGAGCCCCAATAAATCCATAATAATCCCCATTCCTTCCTTCGATCGGATTTATCGGGCGCTTACGGTGTGCCCGGCACTGTACTGAGCGCCTGGGAAGTACCTTCCGATGGGAGAAGATCCATCCAGGGCCCGGGAAGATGGCCCAAGAAAATCCAAAGGACCGTGGGGGAGGATGTGGGATGCTCACTTCATCATAATGATGGCATCTGTTTTTAGACGGTGAGCCCACTGTTGGGTAGGGACCGTCTCTATATATGTTGCCAATTTGGACTTCCCAAGCGCTTAGTACAGTGCTCTGCACATAGTAATCGCTCAATAAATACGATTGATGATGATGATCTGTTAGGCGGGATGCTCACTTCATAATAATCGTCATTAATAATCAATCAATCATCATCAATCGTATTTATTGAGCGCTTACGGTGTGCAGAGCGCTGTACTAAGCGCTTGGGAAGTCCAAGTTGGCAACCTATAGAGACAGCCCCTACCCAACAGTGGGCTCATAGTCTAAAAGGGGGAGACAGAGAACAAAACCAAACATACTAACAAAATAAAATAAATAGAATAGAGCGTATTTATTGAGCGCTTGCTGTGTGTGCAGAGCGTATAATACTTCCCAAGCGCTTAGTACAGTGCTCTGCACACCGTAAGCGCTCAGTAAATACGATTGATTGAGCGCTTACTTTTAGACTGTGAGCCCACTGTTAGACTGTGAGCCCACTGTTGGGTAGGGACTGTCTCTATATGTTGCCAACTTGGACTTCCCAAGCGCTTAGTACAGTGCTCTGCACACAGTAAGCGCTCAGTAAATACGATTGATTGATTGTGCAGAGTATATAATACTTCCCAAGCGCTTAGTACAGTGCTCTGCACACAGTAAGCGCTCAATAAATACGATTGATGATGATGATTGATTGAGCGCTTACTTTTAGACTGTGAGGCCACTTTTAGACTGTGAGCCCACTGTTGGGTAGGGACTGTCTCTATATGTTGCCAATTTGGATTTCCCAAGCGCTTAGTACAGTGCTCTGCACATAGCGCTCAATGAATGCGATTGATGATGATGATGATTGACTGAGCACTTACTTTTAGACTGTGAGCCGCTTTTAGACTGTGAGCCCACTGTTGGGTAGGGACTGTCTCTATACGTTGCCAATTTGTACTTCCCAAGTGCTTAGTACAGTGCTCTGCACATAGTAAGCGCTCCATAAATACGATTGATGATGATGATGATGATTGATTGAGCGCTTACTTTTAGACTGTGAGCCCACTTTTAGACTGTGAGCCCACTGTTGGGTGGGGACTGTCTCTATATGTTGCCAACTTGGACTTCCCAAGCGCTTAGTACAGTGCTCTGCACACAGTAAGCGCTCAATAAATACGATTGATTGATTGTGCAGAGTATATAATACTTCCCAAGCGCTTAGTACAGTGCTCTGCACACAGTAAGCGCTCAATAAATACGATTGATTGTGCAGAGTATATAATACTTCCCAAGCACTTAGTACAGTGCTCTGCACAGTGTAAGCGCTCAATAAATACGATTGACTGATCGTAATGATGGCATTTGTTAGGCGCTTACTATGTGCAGAGCACCGTTCTAAGCGCTGGGGAGGATGCAAGGTGATCAGGTTGTCCCGTGTGGGGCTCACGGTCTTCATCCCCATTTTACAGGTGAGGTCACTGAGGCACAGAGAAGCCAAGTCAGTCAATCGTATTGAGCGCTTACTGTGTGCAGAGCACTGTACTAAGCGCTTGGGAAGTACAAGTGACTTGCCCTGTGAGCCCACTGTTGGGTAGGGACTGTCTTTATATGTTGCCAACTTGGACTTCCCAAGCGCTTAGTACAGTGCTCTGCACACAGTAAGCGCTCAATAAATACGATTGATCGATTGATGATTGGTTGCCCAAGCGCCAAGTGACTTGCCCAAGGTCACACAGCAGACAATTGGCAGAGCTGGGATTTGAACCCATGACCTCCGACTCCAAAGCCCGGGCTCTTTCCATTGAGCCACGCCATGTTTTGTTGTCTGTCTGCCCCTTCTATCGATCAATTGTATTTATTGAGCGCTTACTGTGTGCAGAGCACTATACTAAGCTCTTGGGAAGTACAAGATGGCAACTTCTAGACTGTGAGCCCTCTGTTGGGTAGGGACCGTCTCTCTATGTGGCCAACTTGGACTTCCCAAGCGCTTAGTACAGTGCTCTGCACACAGTAAGCGCTCAATAAATACGATTGAATGACCGTCCGTTCACGTAGATGAAGACAAGGCCCCGACCAAAGGGCCGCTTGCCCAGCATGTGGACAGTCGGGACTGTCTCTATATGTTGCCAACTTGTACTTCCCAAGCGCTTAGTACAGTGCTCTGCACACAGTAAGTGCTCAATAATTACGATTGATTGATTGATTGATTGTGCTGATAGCGGGATCCAGTTAGAAAGTCCTGAACGCCCAGTCTCCCTTTGAAATTTACGAATGGCAGTTGGAAAACCAAATGGTGTCAGCATTGGGGGGGAAAAAAAGGCCGTCTTTAAATCATCATCATCATCAATCGTATTTATTGAGCGCTTACTATGTGCAGAGCACTGGACTAAGCGCTTGGGAAGTACAAATTGGCAACATATAGAGACAGTCTCTACCCAACAGTGGGTTCACAGTCTAAAAGGGGGCAGGAGAAAAGACAGAGGGGGAAGGGGGCACTAAGACTCAGTTGTGTTTCTAGATTGTGAGCCCACTGTTGTTGGGTAGGGACTGTCTCTATATGTTGCCAACTTGGCCTTCCCAAGCGCTTAGTACAGTGCTCTGCACACAGTAAGCGCTCAATAAATACGATTGATTGATTTAGGAGTAGGCCAAGGGAAGCAACTTTTCTGCTACGGTTACTCCAAGAAACACCATAATAATAATGATGATGGCATTTGTTAAGCGCTTACTATGTGATCCCGCTGTTGGGTAGGGACCGCCTCTATATGTTTCCGACTTAATAATAATGATGGCATTTATTAAGCGCTTACTACGTGCAAAGCACTTTTTTAAACGCCGGGGAGGTTACAAGGTGATCAGGTTGTCCCACAGGGGGCTCACAGTCAATCCCCATTTTACAGATGAGGTAACTGAGGCCCAGAGAGTGAAGTGACTTGCCCAGAGTCACACAGCTGACAATTGGCGGAGCCGGGGTTTGAACCCATGACCTCTGACTCCAAAGCCCGGGCTCTTTCCACTGAGCCACGCTGCTTCGTTAAGCGCTTACTATGTGAGCCCACTGTTGGGTAGGGACCGTCTCTATATGTTGCCGACTTAATAATAATAATAATGATGGCATTTATTAAGCACTTACTACATGCAAAGCACTGTTCTAAGCACTGGGGAGGTTACAAGGTGATCAGGTTGTCCCACGGGGCGCTCACAGTCTTCATCCCCATTTTACAGATGAGGTAACTGAGGCCCAGGGAAGTGAAGTGACTTGCCCAAAGTCACACAGCTGACAGTTGGCAGAGCCGGGGTTTGAACCCATGACCTCTGACTCTAAAGCCCAGGATCTTTTCACTGAGCCATGCATTTGTTAAGCGCTTCCTACATGAGCCCGCTGTTGGGTAGGGGCCGTCTCTATATGTTGCCGACTTGGACTTCCCAAGCGCTTAGTACACAGTAATTAAGCGCTCAATAAATACGATTGAGTGAATGAATGTTGTCCGTCTCCCCCTTCTAGACTGTGAGCCCGCTGTTGGGTAGGGACTGTCTCTATATGTTACCGACTTGTACTTCCCAAGCGCTTCATACAGTGCTCTGCACACAGTAGGCGCTCAATAAATACGATTGAATGAATGAATCAATGTTGTTTGCCTCCCCCTTGTAGACCGCGAGCCCGCTGTTGGGTAGGGACCGTCTCTATACGTTGCCAACTTGTACTTCCCAAGTGCTTAGTACAGTGCTCTGCACACAGTAAGCGCTCAATAAATACAGGTTGAATGAATGAATGTTGCCGACTTGTACTTCCCAAGCGCTTCGTACAGTGCTCTGCACACAGTAAGCACTCAATAAATACGATTGAATGAATGAATGAATATGTGCAAAGCACTGTTCTAAGCGCTGGGGGTATACAAGGTGATCAGGTTGTCCCACGCGGGGCTCACAGTCTTCCCCATTTTACAGATGAGGGGCTCAGAGAAGTGAAGTGACTTGCCCAGGGTCACAAAGCAGGCACGTGGCGGAGCCAGGATTCGAACCCACGACCTCTGACTCCAAAGCCCGGGCTCTTTCCACTGAGCCGCGCTGCTGCAGTAAACAACGATGACATTGGTTAAGCGCTTACTATGTGCCGAGCGCTGTCCTGAGCGCCGGGGGCGGATACAAGGTGATCAGGTTGCCCCCCCGTGGGGCTCACAGTCTTCACCCCCATTTTCCGGATGAGGGAACTGAGGCCCGGTGAAGGGACTCGCCTGAAGTCACATGGAGCCGGGATTCGAACCCACGACCTGTGACTCCCAAGCCCGGGGTCTTGCCCCTGAGCCACGCTGCTTCTCCCTAGAGAGCCATCGCAGGCGCAGTCCCGTCCCGAGGCCGCCTTCGGGGGCGGGGGGGCGGGGGATAATAATAATGATGGTATTTATTAAGCGCTTACTATGTGCAAAGCACTGTTCTAAGCGCGGGGGAGGTTACAAGGCGATCACGTTGTCCGACAGGGGGCTCACAGTCTTCATCCCCATTTTACAGATGAGGTAACTGAGGCACAGAGAAGTGGAGTGACTTGCCCAAAGTCACACAGCTGACAAGTGGCCGAGCCGGGATTTGAACCCACGACCTCTGACTCCAAAGCCCATGCTCTTTCCACTGAGCCACGATGCCCTGGACACCCCAGAACCCCCCCACCCCAGCCAGGAGGACCGCTTTGGTCAACCCCCTGCACTGCTTGGCCGGCAGACGGCCCAAGAAACACCCCGGCAGCATCACTTCTCCGTGCCTCAGTTCCCTCATCTGTAAAGTGGGGATTAAGAGTGCGAGCCCCGTGGGGGACAGAGGCTGTGTCCAACCCAATTTGCTGGGATCCACCCCAGCGCTTAGTACATTGCCTAGCACATAGTAAGCGCTTAACGAATACCATTATTATTATTATCAGGACTTGGCAAGGAATCCTTTTAGACCGTGAGCCCACTGTTGGGTAGGGACTGTCTCTATATGTTGCCAACTTGGACTTCCCAAGCGCTTAGTACAGTGCTCTGCACACAGTAAGCGCTCAATAAATACGATGGATGATGATGATGATGAATCCCATCTCGCAATGGTCCCGGTCGCCACGGGGCTGGATCTCCGTTCTCCGCAGACAGCGGGTCGGAGGCCGACCAACGGACCTATGGAAACGACACCCCTTTCCTCCCTCGGGCATCTGCTCCAAGAGAGGACGTTTTTCCCACCAGTCGGGAAGGTGGAAGTCTCCGAGACCGGCCCGGTGAAGCCCCCCGCTCCCGGAGCCGACCTTATTACCAAGGTCCCGGAGCCGACAGAAATACTGGCGGAATTAGGAATGTCGGTGGATCCCTTCCCCTGTGGGAACCGAGGTTCCCCTCCTTTTCCAAGGGCCCCAGATGTTCACTTTGATTATGAAAACCTGGGGTTCTCCATATTGGGGGGTCTGCCGTTGGAGACGGCGGGTTGGGGGCTCGGGCCTTTTGGAGCTCAAAAGATTTCATCGTAACATTTGGGGGCAGGAAAACCCAGGAATGGGTCTTGGTGAAAAGGCCTTTTTCCTTCCAGGTCAGCGTGAAAGCGGGGCGAAGAAGGAAGGTTGCATTAATTTTAGACTGTGAGCCCACTGTTGGGTCGGGACTGTCTCTATATGTTGCCAACTTGTACTTCCCAAGCGCTCAGTACAGCGCTCTGCACACAGTAAGCGCTCAATAAATACGATTGATTGATTAATTGGAACGTGATGAGGTGGTCTCTTTGTCACAGTGTGCAGTTTTGGCCGTCCCGGGTCCTAGTCAAATGAGCCGGGAAATAGCGTGTAGCTTGAATTGAGCTGCGGTTGCCGATGTTAACTGCTTAGCCATAACGTGTGCACGTGTGTGTTTGTATGTGTGTGTACACACACCCACCACACGTGGCCGGGAAAGCCCTTGTAGAGGCCGTCAGTGTTCAGTGAGGTAAAGTCCGGCGAGATCTCCGCTAAAGTTTGTTTTATCAAGAGCTGTATCACCGCTCCTTCCCCCCGATCCGAAAGTGAGTCTCCTCTTGGAATGGGAATGTGTTGTGTCAGGCCCCAAAGTAATTCCCGGAGCTCGGTTGGATTGGCGATGGCTCCCAGGTGTGAACTGGTGGTCTCCCCTCACTCTCCCGTGCGCTCCGCTTTCTCCCTCTTTCTCTTCCTCTCGGCTCCTTTGTGCCTTTCGGAGACTCGCGTCTTCTTGTTCGGTGAAGGGTGGTCACGAGGTAGGCTTGTTGCGGAGCTCCACTTCGTGGCACGCGTGCTTTGTTTCGCCGTGTCCCTCGTGCTGTCTGCGTCAGTGTGGCCCCGGACCCAGCGCCCCGAGCCCCCCGATTCCCCGGCTCTGTGCTCCAGTCCTTCTAGACTGCGAGCCCGCTGTTGGGTAGGGACCTATATGTTGCCGACTTGTACTTCCCAAGCGCTTAGTACGGTGCTCTGCACACAGTAAGCGCTCAATAAATACGATCGAATGAATGAATGTTCCAGCGGTGGTGGGTCGACCGACGTGACCCCGGTTTATGCCGATTAGGAGACCCCGAGGGGCGGCCTTGTGGGGGTCTGGTGGCCACTTTGGGACTGCTGAGGGGCCCCCGACTTGGTCCCGGCCCGCCGTTTCCCCAGGTGGGCTCGTTGCCCCGATGGCAGCCCCATTTTCCTAGCGAAGGGCCGCCCCACTTGACACGAGTGCCGAGGCGAGTGGGCACAGGGGCAGAGGGACACGTGGGCTGGAGCCAGGTGGCGGGGGGGGGGGACGAGGTCAAACCCCAAACCCACCCACGGGTCCCTCGCGGGGGGACGGACAGAGGCCGAGCAGCGATCAGCGTTGGGTTTGAGGAGCGATTGTGAGTCGGAGAGGCAGCCGTGGCTGGCGACGCCGTGTGAGTCCGGGGATGGAGGGGGCCCGCTGGGTTTCCCGATGACCAGATCCTTAATCTCCGGGAGCCCCGTGACGCTGGCCCCGGGACCCCAGCAGCTGTAGAGCTTTGAGCTGAGGCTCCGGGGACGCTTTACAGACTCCCCCCACCATCACCCGCAGGGTCGTTTGCCTTTTCAGAGTAAGGCAGAAGCCCCGCCGCCCTCCTCTCTCCCCCTCCCAGGTCCTGCCCGTTTCAGCCCAGACGGTCAATATTATTCCGGTGCGGGTTTCCAGCCGCATGCGTCCCGATTAGTTTAGATAAGTCCCGCGTTGCCCTCCCAACTAGTTCTTTGTGGCTCAATGTAATGTAGCTCCTGAATTTCTTCCAGCGGCCTAATAAAATGGCTAATGAGGTGAATGGTAATGCCCGACAGTTAAAAGAAGAGGAAGAGCCCATGGATACTTCCACTGTATTTCACCCAGAGCACTCCGAGACACTGATAGAGGCAGGCCTCCCCCAGAAGGTGGCAGAGAGACTTGATGAAATATTTCAGACAGGTATAATATGCATTTCTTGTTTCTGACTGGTTATGAAAGCGAGGGCAGAGCACCGTGCCTTTCCTAGCTTTTCGGGCGACGGCCCTGTTTCTGGTCTGTGATTACTGCTCCCCTTTCCGACTCCGCCGCTGACCCCAGCCCACTGTTCCCGGGGTCTGCAGGGTTGGTTGCTAGTGAGGCCCCCCCACCCCGCTGCCCCCAGGAGATACCGCCTCAGTTTTTCCGAGACCTGTCACACCACCCCCTCCCCTGCCCCCCGCGAGAGAATGTCTGTTCAGCCCACTCCGTTTTACATTTTCTTTTCTCAGTCCAAGTCCAACCATCATTTTGCTTTACTTTTCGACTTCCGACTTCTGGGAGCGAGGTCTGGAAGCTGGCTCGGAGGTGACGCGGTGGCTTAACGAGCAGGCCGGAGAGTCTCGGGGCGGGGGGTGTTCCCCGGGGGTGGGCAGGTGGGTGGGCGTCCGGAACTGGCCTTGCCCCCTGGCCGCTGCATCGGGATTCCCAGTGGGAGCATCGAGCCGGCGGAATCCGGCTTGGGGTTACTAGAAGGGTGCCCTTGTCCGGGATGGATGTCAGGGCTGGGGCAGAAGGGGCAGGGACTGGGGTCCCGACCTGAAGCAGTTTAGTGACAGGGTGTTTGTGGGGGTGTTGCGGGGGTGTCTCCAGCCGTCTGGGAGGTGGGGACAGGGAGCCCGTGGTGGTTCCGGGAGGGGACCTTGGGAGCTAGGAGCCCCATCCTGGGAGCCCTCCGGTTTCCGCAGGTGGATGGAGTCGCCTGGGTACAGATGGACTCTCGTGGAGGGATTGGTGGGCTTGCACCCGGGGCTGGGTGGCCTTCACACGGTGTGGAGTTCTTGTGTTAGAAGCAGGGAAGTCAGAATTCCTGCCCGACGTGGACTCCCTGAATGTATCCAGGTCCCCCGTGGCCCTCGGGGAAGTTTGGAGGCAAGGCTACAAAGGGGTGCGGCGCCCCTTTAAAGTCAGCCGGTCCCTCGTGTTGGGTCCGCCAACCCTCTCGCTTGCTTGCTACTTCAGCCCAGTTTGGGGGCGAGCGCTGGGTCTTTCCCCTCTGGCCTGCCGAATCGCTCTCTCTCTCCTCCCGGTTCCCCGCGCGATAAGTCCAACCCGGTCAGAGTTAAGCCGGCCGGTTGTTGTCCGTGCAAGTTCACGTGGCCCCCTGAGGCCGCAGATTCTTCCTTTCCACGGCTTGGACAGTCGGGTCGCCGTTGCGTGTGCGATCTTGTGCTAGCTTCTTGGCGCCTCTTGGGAAATTGAGTTCTCTGCCAACGTTCAGCATCCAGGGAGAACTCGGCCCTTCTCGCCGGCCCCTTCTCACTCCCCCGCCCCGCTCCAGGAAGCGTCTTTCTCGGGGCCATCCCTCCCTCCCCGTCTGCCCGGACTGTCGGTCGGGGTCTCGAACCAGCAGGAGATGGGATGGATGAAAAGTCCTGACCTTCCCCCTTCTGGCTTCCCGATCAGTGGTTCCTGGTGGGTTCCGGGGAGAGCCATAGCTGCTCTCTGAGGCCCGAGGTTATAAGTGTCCAGGAAAAGTGGGGTGTCTCTCTCTCTTTCTCTCTCTCCCTCCCTCCCTCCCTGTCTTGCCTCCATGCCCTTCCCTTGGCCCACGCCAGTTGAGGTGGGTTGTAGGGGAGGGCAGAGGCAACCTCCCCGGCCTGACATAGCGAGAGCAGGATTCAGGCTCCCCCAGAATGAGAGCTGGCTAGGGTTGCGGGCCCCCCTTGAGGGGTTCGACTTAGTGCCGAAGCGTTTCCATCTTAATTTTTCTTTTTCCCCATCCATGTCCTCGTGCCCTGTCGTGTCTGTGTACGTCTACATACCTTTATGTAGCTGCCTGTTAGTCGGACCTCGGCCTCGTTGGTGAGCGTGAGGGCGGTGCCGCTGGGCACGGCTGGGAGCTAACGGGCCCGTCTCGCCCGCTTCTCGTTTTAGGCTTGGTGGCTTATGTCGACCTTGACGAGAGAGCAATCGATGCTCTTCGAGAATTTAATGAAGAAGGGGCCCTCTCTGTGCTGCAGCAGTTCAAGGAGAGCGACTTGTCGCATGTGCAGGTGAGTCCCGGCGCCCAGCGCTAGCCCAACCGTGGTCGGAAGCGCCGGCTCACCGTTTTCTGTCCGTCTACTGTTTGGCCGTCGTCCGTTTCTCCACAACCGGCCCTTCTGGGAGAGAGCCGCCGCCGGCCTTGCGGTTGTTTATATTGATGCCTGTTACTTGTTTTGATGTTCGTCTTCCCCTCCTAGACCGTAAGCCTGTCATGGGCAGGGATTGCCTCTCTTTATTGCTGTATCGTACTTTCCAAGCGCTTAGTACGGTGCTCCGCACACAGTAAGCGTTCAGTAAATACGATTGAATGAATGATTGAGTGAACGTGGATGGGGGCTGGTTGGGTCCGGGGCGGCCGGAAGGTCCAGACCCCCAGGCTCTACCCCGGTGGGCCGGGCACTCTCCGAGTTAGCCCTGACTTCGGGCCTGCCCCCGCGGTGCCCGCCGGACCCCCGGCCTGGCTCGCAACGTGGCGGGGCCGGGCTCGGTACACCTCGTTTTGAACCTGACCCCGGCTTGCCTTGCAGAACAAGAGTGCGTTTTTATGCGGAGTCATGAAGACCTACAGGCAGAGGGAGAAACAGGGGAGCAAGGTGCAAGACTCAACCAAGGGGCCAGATGAGGCCAAGATCAAGGTATGGCCAGAGTGAGCGGGGAATCGCATCTGTAAAATGGGGATTGAGACGGAGCCTCAGGTGGGGCGGGGGCCGTGGCCAACCCGATTCACTCGTATCCACCCCAGCGCTTAGTAGAGTGCCTGGCATATAGTGAGCGCGTAACAAATGCCAATGTTAGTCACTTAACTTCTCTGGGCCTCAGTTCCCTCATCTGGAAAATGGGGATTAAGACTGTGAGCCCCACGTGGGACAACCTGAACACCTTGTATCCCCCCAGCGCTTAGAACAGTGCTTTGCACATAGTAAGCGCTTAACAAATACCATTATTATTATCATTCAGGTGCAGGTGGCCATTCAGCGGGCTTCTCTTGGCACCAGCCAGCCTTTCGGGCCCTCTACCGTCCCTTTCCCCCAGTTCCGGGGGAAGGCTGAGAAGTGGGAATGTGGGGCAGAACTGTCCATCAGAGAATCCTACATCTGGCCCTGAGGGATCGGCCCTCTCTTTCTTATGTCTGCAAAGAGCCGGGGTTCCCGGATCCCCTCTGCCACCCCAGGACCGGTGGCAAGTGGCGGCCCACTGGACCGGCTGCCCAGGAGCTCTTGCATGGCCTTCCCTTGCCCATCTGCTTCCCTCTTCCCGGGTTTGGTGCGGAGGTCTTTGGACCCCTTGTGCATTTGGTGGCCCCCCCACACCCCAGTTGCTTGGCTGCAGGGGCTGGGATGACCTAGGCAAGAGCACGCCACGTACCTCGATCTTGTCTCTGTCACTGCTGACCCCTTGCCCACATGCTCCCTTGGGCCTGGACCTCCTTCTCTCTTCATATTTGACAGTTCGTCACTCTCCCCACCCTCAAAACCCTCCTGAAGTCTCATCTCCTCCAAAAATCCTGCCTTGACTAAGTTAAGCCCTGGTTTCCCTTCTCCGCCCTCCTCTCGCCATTGACTGTGCCTTTGGCTGCATACTCCTTGAGCGCTTTGAAACCCCAGCTCCATAGCACTTAGGTAATTATCCTTATACTCCCCTACTTCCTCTGTTATGTAATTTAACATCTGCCGTCCTCTGAGGCTTCTTCTGAGCAGGGATCGCTTCTACCAACTCCATTACATGGTACTAGCCCAAGCGCTTAGTAATAATAATAACGATGGCATTTATTAAGCACTTACTATGTGCAAAGCACTGTTCTAAGCGCTGGGTGCTCTGCACCCAATAAGGCCTAGGGGCTAGAGCACGGGGCTGGGAGTCAGATGGACCTGGGTTCTGGTCCCAGCTCCACCACTTTTCTGCCGTGCAACACCTTGGCCATGTCACTTAACTTCTCCGTGCCTGTTACCTCATCCGTAAAATGGAGATAAAGACCGTGAGCCCCATGCGGGACAGGGACTGTGTCCAACGCGATTACCTCGTATCTACCCCAGCACCTAGAGCAGTGCCTGGCACATAGTAAGCGCATAACAAATACCGTAAAATAAGTAAATAAATGTCGTTGATTGATTGAGGGTCGGGAGAGCCTCGGTGAGTGGGGCCCTCTCTGTGAGCGCAACTTAAACTGGACCTGACTCGCCCCACCCCAGGCGCTGCTGGAGCGGACCGGCTACACTTTGGACGTGACCACCGGGCAGAGGAAATATGGGGGCCCTCCGCCGGACACGGTCTACTCTGGCCTGCAGCCCGGCATCGGCACCGAGGTGAGCGAATGACCCCGGCTGCCGAGGCGGGCATCGGGCAGGGGCTGGGGGCGGAGGATCGGGGTCTTCGTTCCCGGGCCGGCGGCTGGGATTACCGGGATCGCCACCCCAACCTCCTGGCTCTCCTCTGAGGCGGGACGGGGAGGGTGGTGCTGGGGACGGAAGGAGAACCCGAGGCCTTGGGTGGTCTCTGCAGGGGAGAATCGGGGTTTGGGCCGTTGTGTGGGGCTGACCTGATAATGGGGACCTTTTATTTACTTGTTGGCTCCCCCAAGCACTTGGTAAGGTGCTCTGCACACAGTAAGGGCTCAGTAAACACCACTGATTGAATGTTGGGCCAACTGGGGTTTGGGATGATTTTTGAATTCTTGTCCAGCCACGCTTTTTTTCCTCCTCCCCTCTCGCTAGTCGTCGTAGGGGTGGGGATCAGTGTCACCGTCACGGTATTTATGAACAAATTTATGAGAAGCAGCGTGGCTCAGTGGAAAGAGCACGGACTTTGGAGTCAGAGGTCATGGGTTTGAATCCTGGCTCTGTCACTTGTCAGCTGTGTGACTTTGGGCAAGTCACTTAACTTCTCTGGGCCTCAGTTACCTCATCTGTAAAATGGGGATGAAGACTGTGAGCCCCCTGTGGGACAACCTGATCACCTTGTATACCCCCAGCGCTTAGAACAGTGCCTTGCACATAGTAAGCGCTTAATAAATGCCATTATTATTATAACAACCTACTCTGCGGCAAGCAATTTACCGAGCGCTAGGGACACGAAGCCCGGTGACGATGGCCTCCCTGCCCCCATGAGAGGCTCTGACCGGCAGCAGTGGCCCCGGGCAAGACCCAGCCATCGCCACAGGGCTCCGTGGAGATTCCCGGCGGGTCATGGTCACAAAACCGCCTCCGGGTCACGGGGGTGCCAGCAGCGGCAGGGTGACCTGGCATCTGGTGTCTCCTACCTCCCACACTGCTGCTAGAAGAGATGGCCCCTCCCCGGAGCTGGCAGGGATTCTCCGGCCGTGGGTGGGTTGGTGGTGGCAGGTGGCCTGGGCCGGGCCCCTCTCCTCCATGACCATCCATCCTGCTCTCTGGCAGGGCCTCGTTGCCGAATGAAGCTCCCAGGTGGCCCATTGGGGTGAAATTTTCTCCCAAGTTGCCAAGAGACCCAGCAGCCCCCCGATAAATGGGTGTGCCCATGGCGAGGGGTGTTGAGGAGGGCACTGCCCTGACTTCTCCCGCAGGTATTTGTGGGGAAGATCCCGCGGGACCTGTACGAGGATGAGCTGGTGCCCCTCTTCGACAAGGCCGGCCCCATCTGGGACCTCCGCCTCATGATGGATCCTCTGTCGGGCCAGAACCGGGGCTACGCTTTCATCACCTTCTGCGGGAAGGACGCCGCTCAGGAGGCCGTCAAACTGGTGAGCTGCCCGGGCGGGGAGCCGGGAAGGGGTGGCTGCCTGAACCCCCCGGGCCTCGGGGCGGGGCGGCTCCGGGCCCGCTGTCAGGATCGGGCCAGTCAGGGGTCAGCCTGGCTTCGGGAGCGGCCCGGGTAGTAATAACGATGAATAATTATGGTACTCGCTAAGCGCTAAGTGCCGAGCACTGTTCTAGGCGCTGGGGTAGATACAAGGTAATCCACAGGGGCCTCACTCTCTTATCCCCATTTTACAAATGAGGGAACTGAGGCACAGAGAAGTGAAGTGACTTGCCCAGGGTCACACAGCAGACACGTGGCGGAGCCAGGATTAGAACCCAGGTCCTTCTGACTCCAAGACCCGTACTCTATTCACTAATCCATGCTGCTTCTCAGGGGCGGGGAGAGCAAAAAAGGAGACGGAGATCCCACCCCGAGCAGTTGAGGGGCCCCTCCCCACCCCCAAGGTTGGTCCTGTAGCACTTCTGTGCAGGGCGTAGTGTGACACGGCATGACGCCAGGCCTCCCTTTCCTCAGTGCGACAACTATGAAATCCGTCCCGGGAAGCACCTGGGCGTGTGCATCTCCGTGGCCAACAATAGGCTGTTTGTCGGCTCCATCCCAAAGAACAAGACTAAGGAGAACATCCTGGAGGAGTTCAGCAAAGTCACAGGTAACAAGAAAAAAGATGATATATGGGCTGGGGGGCAGAGGCAGAAAGCACGCGTGTCTCCGGGCTCCGGGATCCGTCCGGCTCCAGCTCGCCCACGTCCCGGCCTTGGAGCACGGTCCCACCCGGCCCATCAGGGTAGCCGTGTGCCTGTCGGACGGGGATTTGTCGGGCCGGGGTCTCGTCGTGGAGGTTGTGGAAGGCCCGGAGTCCCAGGGTCGGTCGTCGTGGAGGCCGCGGGGAGCCCTCGGTGGCCCCGGCTCTGGTCAGGGAATGTCGCTTGCCCCTCCCAAATAAACCCATGTCCCTGCCTTTTGCTGGGTTCCAGGAGAGCCCGTTGGGCCAGGGTGGGCCACTTCTTTGCCCACGGGGCCACCCTGCTGTGTTAGTGACAGACGGATGTGGCATTGTGGTGCTGCAGTGAGGTCCCCCCTCTGCTCCGGGCTGGCGGGTCGTTCTACCCTCCGAGCGCAGCCCGGATGGCGAGGGCCCCGGCTTCCGAGGAGCGGGGATGGGGCTGCTGTCACCAGTCCTGGGGCAGGGCACTGTGGGCAACCGGGGCAGGCACTATTGCCTTTGAGCAAGGGTCCGAGGCCTGCCGTGCCCTGCCCTGACCAAGAATTGGGTTGGTTCATTCATTCAGTTATAATAATGATAGCATTTATTAAGCGCTTACTACGTGCAAAGCACTGTTCTAAGCGCTGGGGAGGTTACAAGGTGATCAGGTTGTCCCCCGGGGGGCTCACAGTCAATCCCCATTTTACAGATGAGGTCACTGAGGCCCAGAGAAGTGAAGTGACTTGCCCAAGGTCACACAGCTGACAATTGGCGGAGCCGGGATTTGAACCCACGACCTCTGACTCCAAAGCCCGGGCTCTTTCCACTGAGCCACGCTGCTTCAATAATGATGATGGTATTATCATATTATCATATCATAATACCATGATGGTATTGGTTAAGCGCTTACTACATGCCAAGCACTGTTCTAAGCGCTGGGGTTGATACTAGGGAATCAGGCTGTCCCACAATGGGGCTCACAGTCTTAATCCCCATTTTCCAGATGAGGTAACTGAGGCACAGAGAAGTGAAGTGACTTGCCCGAAGTCACACAGCTGACCAGTGGCGGAGGTGGGATTAGAACCCACGACCTCTGACGCCCATGCTCTTTTCACTAAGCCACGCTGGTAACTGTATGTTTATTGAGTGCTTACTGAGTGCAGAGCACTGTACTGAGAACTTGGGAGAGTGTACTACAACAATAAAGGAACGCATTCACTGCCCACAAAGAGGTCTCCCTTCGGGTGGTCCTTCTTCCAAGGGAGTGTTTGCTGACTGGCTTTTCTGGGAACTTTGGGGCAGTAGTGATTCCCTTCGGGGACCCTCAGCTGGACCCGGGGTCCTTCTGACCTGATGTTTCCCAAGGCCCAGGCAGGCGCCCGGAGGGGCAGGGGGAAGGGCAGCGTTTCTATTTTAGGCCTGAGCAGTTGGGTGAGTAAGAAGCTCAGCTCTGGGTCATCTCGGTAGCAAGATTACTTTGTGCTAATCACTGAAACGCCGCTGCCGCTCTGCCTCTTTCCGGCCCGGTGTCTCTGCCGAGCTTAATCCCGGTCTCTGTCCTGTGGAGTCAGGGGCTGCTCCCAGAGCATTGCCGCCTGCATCATCATCAGTCGTATTTATTGAGCGCTTACTGTGTGCAGAGCACTGTACTAAGCCCTTGGGAAGTACAGATTGGCAACATATAGAGACAGTCCCTGCCCGACAGTGGGCTCACGGTCTAAAAGGGGGAGACAGAGAACAAAACCAAACAGACTAACAAAATAAAATAAATAGAATAGATAGGTACAAGTAAAATAAATAAATAGAGTAATAAATATGTGCAAACATATATACATATATACAGGTGCTGTGGGGAAGGGAAGGAGGTAAGATGGGGGGATGGAGAGGGGGACGAGGGGGAGAGGAGGGAAGGGGCTCGGTCTGGGAAGGCCTCCTGGAGGAGGTGAGCTCTCAGTAGGGCCTTGAAGGGAGGAAGAGAGCTAGCTTGGCGGATGAGCCTTCAAAGGTTCTAATCCCGGCTCCACCACGTGTCTGCTGTGTGACCTTGGGCAAGTCACATCACTTCTCTGGGCCTCAGTTCCCTCATCTGTGTGAAAGTATGAGCCCCCTTTGGGACAGGCACTGTGTCCAACCTGATTAACTTGTATGTACCCCCAGGACTTAGAACAGTGCTTGGCACATAGTAAGCACTTAACAAGCGCTATTATTAGTAGTAGTAGTAGTACAGTAGTAGTAGCGCTTACTGTGTGCAGAGCACTGCACTGAGCTCTTGGGAAGTACAAGTCGGCAACATCTAGAGACGGTCCTTACCCAACAGCGGGCTCACAGTCTAGAAGGGGGAGACAGACAACAAAACAAAACATATTAACAAAATAAAACAAATACGTAGGATGAGTGATTGTATTAACATGGTAGCAGGTGGAAAAAGACTGGATAGAATCATTAGGATGAATATGCTTAAGCCGCAAAAGTTTTGTAGAGCAGTTTCAGTCCAATACAAAAATACGTAAGGCAAAAAGGAACAGAGTGACTTTCGGAGAACATTTAATTATCATAATGCTTTCCCTCATCTGTGTGAAAGTATGAGCCCCCTTTGGGACAGGCACTGTGTCCAACCTGATTAGCTTGTATGTACCCCCAGGGCTTAGAACAGTGCTTGGCACATAGTAAGCACTTAACAAGCACTATTATTATTATTAGTAGTAGTAGTACTACTGTTTTTCCAGGTTGCCGAGACTCTCTAGCGCAGCTGCTCACGCTTACTCTCTCCGCCTTTCTCGCCCTCGATCCCTCGCACCGCGGAGCCCCGGCTCCTTCGTTCCAGCCCGGCTCAAATCCTCTGAGTTTCCAGTCCCTTGAGCGGAGGTCTAGCCCGCCATCCTGCTCTGCCCAGGTCTCACTTGGCCCGGGTCCTGGTACCCTTTTTGTCAGGGCGAAGGTTGGAAGGAGAGGTGCTGTCTTCTTCTTCTTCTGCTGCCTTTTCTTTCTTGGGACCCTGCTTATCTGTTCAAGGTGGAAGAAGCTGGGAGCTGAGACGTTTTCTTTATCCTTTCCTTGGTTTCTTTGGGCAGCCCTGCCTCGCTCTTCTGCCATGCTCACGGGTGTCTGGTCAGTGGCTGCTCCAGCCTCCTTCCCTGCTCTTCTCGCACCCCTTTTCTCCCCAGGGTCAGACGGGTGAAGGCTCGGCAGGGAAAAGCCACCCACTGACCACAGCCAGGGGACCTAGTGAGTGGTGGCTTTTGATTTGACTCGGAATAAAGGAAGATCACTTTGTTGCCCTCCACCCCAGCGTAGGGAGGGTGGGTGGGTGGCTGTGGAGGGTTCTGGGCACACAAGGGGCTCAGATGCTTAGTTCAGTGGGGGTGGTTTCCGTTGTGTGGTTCCGTGGCCCGGACTGGCCTCCAGTTGGCAGCGGGTAGTGCCCACACCCGGCATTCTCTGCACTCAGGACTTCCTTGGCTAAACTCGGCTTGTCCCCGGAAACCCGACACTGCTTAATTTGTGCATGTGCGTGGGTGTGTATGTGTGTGCGCGCGCGCGCGCACATTGTAAGCTTCCGACTTTGACTCATTTGCTCTTGCTGGTGGTTTTGCCCCCGTGGAGTATGGATCTGGACCGGCCGGGCCCCCGCTGCCCGGGGAATTGGGCACTGAGCTTGGGAGCGAGGGGCGATCCTGCCCTCACCCGCTCCCTGTGGCCTTTTGGAAGGCCAAGTCGGGGCAGCGCGGAGGAGTTTGGGGAGCGAACTGTCATGCTGGGCAGACTGCCGCCTGCTCAGAGAAAGTCGGACCGAAAATGCGGTGGGGAGGCGTAATGGTCCCCAGAGGGTGCTTGCTTGGGGAGCCGGGTTGCCCTAGGAAAAAACACCTTTGTGATCCAGGAAGGGTGGGGCCACCTGACATCAGAGCCGGGGCCGCTCAGCAAGTGCTTAAGGATGCCGGAGATGAGGTCTGGTCGCTTCTGCCCTACCAGCCCTGTGCCCGTGGTGGTCCTGGCCGTTATCCAGGAGGGACAGCCCCGGCATGGCCAACCGGCTGGCAGGGAGCGGGACCCCTCCCCCAACCACGGCCCCCCCGGAGGGGGGACAGGGCGATGCCCGGGACAGGCCCCCCCGGTGGGGCGGTGTGGGCGGGGGATGCTTTTGGCTCATCTCTCTGGCTGTTGGTTTAACAGAGGGTTTGGTGGACGTTATTCTCTACCATCAACCTGACGATAAAAAGAAGAACCGGGGCTTCTGCTTCCTGGAATACGAAGACCACAAGTCAGCAGCGCAGGCCCGCCGCCGCCTGATGAGTGGCAAAGTCAAAGTCTGGGGCAATGTGGTTACGGTTGAGTGGGCAGATCCCGTGGAAGAGCCGGACCCTGAAGTCATGGCGAAGGTAACGGCCCGCTCGGGGCGGGGGGCGGGGCCCGCTTCGGGACCGGGGTGGGCCGCCCACCCGCCCTCAGGACGCTTCGCGGGACCAGGGGCGGCCGCCCCCCGCGTGGAGGCCTGGCTGCTGTCGACTGGAAACGGCCCGGTCCCTTCCCTTCTCCGTCCCCGAGCGAGGTTTGGAGCAAAGGTGGCCTGGTGAGGGTGTCTCAGGGGGCCGGGGGGGTGCCGACCATGAGGGCCGTTGCTACTTGGCACATAGTAAGCACTTAATAAATGCCATCATTATTAGTATTATTATTACTCCTGACAAGATAGGATCTCTCCGAGGTCGCCAGGAGGAAAGGTCAGCGGGTGGGGCTGCCCTCCGAGCCCAGTCCGGGTGTCCCAGGGCTGGAAGCCCGGAGAAGAGCGTGGCCTCCTGACGCCGCCCGTTCCTTTCCCCTGACTCGGACCAGTTCCTTCAATCAGGTGAAGGTCTTGTTTGTGAGGAACCTGGCGACCACGGTGACCGAGGAAATCCTGGAGAAGTCATTCTCCGAGTTCGGGAAGCTGGAGAGGGTGAAGAAGCTGAAGGACTACGCTTTCGTTCACTTCGAGGACAGAGGGGCAGCAGTGAAGGTAGGAGCTTGGGGGACGGGGAGCTGCGCGGGCGGGCGCCATCATCAATCGTATTTATTGAGCGCTTACTGTGTGCAGAGCACTGTACTAAGCGCTGTACTAACCCACACCAGTGGGTTCCGGCCTCGGGCGGCTCCGTGGCCGAACCCAAGTGGCTTCGGGCGGGCTCGGGGCCGGATGGGAGAGCGGCAGCGGTGCCGCCGGGCCAGGCCGGTCCTGAGCGGGGTTCTGTTTCGGCGCAGGCCATGGACGAGATGAACGGGAAGGAGTTAGAAGGGGAGGAGATCGAAATTGTCCTAGCAAAGCCACCGGACAAGAAAAGGAAAGAGCGCCAGGCGGCCAGACAAGCCTCCAGAAGCACCGCGTGAGTCGGTCCTGCCCTGTCGCACTCGGGACTCTCAGGCTCCCCCACGCTCGCCCACACACCCGGCGAGGGCTGAGCGAGTGTTCTCCTTCCTCCGCCATCGGGGAGAGCAGACAACGGGCAGTGGGCACTACTTCAGACGTGAGGGTGAAATCGTCCTTGATTCGGAGGGGTGCGGGCATGGAGGGGTTGGAGGGGGCAAACATGGGGTTGCTGTTCCCTCAAACCTCCCTCTGTATGCACATGGGGCCCACAACTGGAGCTGAGTGTTGGGGCGGGAGTTGTGTTCTCCCAAGCGCTTAGTGCTCAGCGCTTAGAACAGTGCTTTGCACATAGTAAGCGCTTAAGAAATGCCATTATTATTATTATTATTATTATAGTACAGCGGTTTGCATACAGTAAGCACTGAGTGAATACCATTGATTGAGGTTCAAGATGAATCTCAAATGCTTCTGCACTCCAATGGTGCTGAGCATATGGTGAAGGGAAAGTAATCATTGATCAATCAATCAATCAGTCGTATTTATTGAGCGCTTGCTGTGTGCAGAGCACTGGACTAAGCGCTTGGGAAGTACAAGTTGGCAACATAACTTGAGAGTTGAGATGACTTGAGAGGGTTTTTTCGGATTCTTTTCTTAAGGGTATTTGTTCCAGGGACTGTACTTAGCACTGAGGTAGATAGAGAATCCTCAGGTTGGACACAGTCCGTGGCCCCAGATCGGCTCACGGTCTTTCATTCATTCGTTCGTTCATATTTATTGAGCCTTACTGTGTGCAGAGCACTGTACTAGGCGCTTGGAAAGCACAGTTCAGCAACAGGGAGAGACAAATCCTGCCCACAAATCCTTTTTAAAGATGAGGCGAAAGGGTCATACAGCAGACAAGTGGAGGGTTGGAGGGAGAAGTCTGGAGGCCTAGAAGGCTTGAGGGAGTCAGTCAGTCAATCCGTGGGATTTTTTGAGTGGTTACTGTGTGCAGTGTACTAAGCGCTTGGGAGAGTACAAAACAACGGAGTCGGTAGACACGCTGCCTGCCTTGTAGCCTAGAGCGGGAGACAGGTATTAAAATAAATTATGGCTGTGTATATGAGTACAGGTGGGCTGAGGGTGGGGTGAGTGAAGGGTACACATCCCATTGCATTGGGGGAAGCGGCGTGGCTCTGCGGAAAGAGCACGGGCTTTGGAGTCAGAGTTCATGGGTTCGAATCCCGGCTCTACCAATTGTCAGCTGTGTGACTTTGGGCAAGTCACTTAATAATAATAATAATAATAATAATAATGGCATTTATTAAGCGCTTATTATGTGCAAAGCACTATTCTAAGAGCTGGGGAGGTTACAAGGTGATCAGGTTGTCCCACGTGGGGCTCACAGTCTTCATCCCCAGTTTACAGATGAGGTAACTGAGGCCCAGAGAAGTGAAGTGACTTGCCCAAAGTCACACAGCTGACAATTGGTGGAGCCGGGATTCGAGCCCATGATCTCTGACTCCAAAGCCCGGGCTCTTTCCACTGAGCCACGCTGCTTCTCTATGCCTCAGTTCTCTCATCTGTAAAATGGGGATTAAGATTGTGAGCCCCCCGTGGGACAACCTGATCATCTTGTAACCTCCCCAGCGCTTAGAACAGTGCTTTGCACATAGTAAGCGCTTAATAAATGCCATCATTATTATTATTATTATTGCGAGAGCACGGTAGAAGGGAGTGGACGTCGGGGAAGGTCGCTTGGAGGGTTTGTGACTTTAATATGGCTTTGAAGGAGGAGTGAGTGGTGGTTCCTTGTATCATCATCATCATCAGTCGTATTTATTGAGCACTTACTATGTGCAGAGCACTGTACTAATTGGTAACATATAGAGACAGTCCCTACCCAACAGTGGGCTCACAGTCTAAAAGGGGGAGACAGAGAACAAAACCAAACATACTAACAAAATAAAATAAATAGAATAGATATGTACAAATAAAATAAATAAATAGAGTAATAAATATGTACAAACATATATACATATATGTATGTGGTAGAGGAGGGAGTTCCAAGCCAGAGGGAGGGCACGGCCAACGGGTCGGCGACGAATTAAATGAGGTCGAGGTACAGCAGCGACATTAGGAGAGTGGAGTGTGCGATCTGGGTGGTAGCAGGAAATCAGCGGGGTGAGATAGGAGGGAGCAAGAGCTGATCGAGCACCTTAGAGCCAATGTTAAGGAGTTTCTGTTTGATGCAGAGGTGGTTGGGCAGCCGCTGGAGGTTGTTGAGGACTGGGGTGCTATGGACTGAACGTCTTCTTAGAACAGAGTGAAGTGTGGACTGTGGAGAGACAGGAGGCAGGGAAGTCAGCGAAAAAGCTGAAGCAGCGTGGCCTAGTGGAAAGAGCACCGGCCTGGGTTCTAATCCCAGCCCTGCCGTGTCCTTGCTGTGTGACCTTGGTCAAGTCACTTAACTTCCCCATGCTTCAGTTCTCCTGCTTTCCCTCCTATTTTGACTGAGAGTCCCACATTGGGCGGGGACTGTGTCCAACCTAAGTCACTTACATCCACCCGAGTGCTTAGAATGGGGTTGTACACCATCATCATCATCATCAATCGTATTTATTGAGCGCTTACTGTGTGCAGAGCACTGTACTAAGCGCTTGGGAAGTACAAGTTGGCAACATATAGAGACAGTCCCTACCCAACAGTGAGCTCACAGTCTAAAAGAGTCTTACACATAGTAAGCTTACACACGGTCTTACACATAGTAAGCTCATTCATTCATTCACTCAGTCGTATTTATTGAGCGCTTACTGTGTGCAGAGCACTGTACTAAGTGCTTGGGAAGTCCAAGTTGGCCACATATAGGGACGGTCCCTACCCAACTGCGGGCTCACAGTCTAGAAGGGGGAGACAGACAACAAAACATATTAACAAAATAAAATAAATAGAATAAATATGTACAAATAAAATAAATAAATAGAGTAATAAATACATACAAACATATATACAGGTGCTGTGGGGAGGGGAAGGAGGTGAGTGGGGGGGGATGCGGAGGGGGCGGAGCTCTTAACAAATGCCATTTAAAGAGGGGGAAAAAAAGCAGTACTTCGATTCCTGGAGTATCGGTAGTGCTGGGTCACTAGCCCGCTGTTGGGTAGGGACCGTCTATGTTGCCAACTTGTACTTCCCAAGCGCTTAGTCCAGTGCTCTGCACACAGTAAGCGCTCAATAAATGCGATTGAATGAATGGGGGGAGTCGGGGACGGATAGGGGAAAGGGCGCCAGGTGGGCCGTCCCCATCTGTGCGGGTGGGAGGCCAGCGGGGCATCATCATCATCAATCGTATTTCTTGAGCGCTTACTGTGTGCAGAGCACTGTACTAAGCGCTTGGGAAGTACAAGTTGGCAACACATGGAGACGGTCCCTACCCAACGGTGGTGGTAGGGACTGTCTGGGGCAGGCCGGTGGACCCGGGCGGCCTGACTGCCGTTTCTCCCCGCTAGCTACGACGATTATTACTACTACCCTCCACCCCGGATGCCCCCTCCCCTGAGGGGCCGAGGCCGTGGAGGGAGGGGCAGCTACGGCTACCCCCCGGATTACTACGGCTACGAAGACTATTACGACGACTACTACGGCTACGACTACCACAACTACCGAGGCGGCTACGAGGACCCCTACTACGGCTACGAGGACACCTACACCGTCAGGGGAAGAGGAGGAGGAAGGGGCGGGCGCGGGGCCCCGCCCCCACCCCGAGGGCGGGGCCCCGCGCCCCCCCCGAGAGGTAGAGCCGGCTATTCCCAGAGAGGGGCGCCCCTGGGACCCCCCCGCGGAGCGAGGGGCGGGCGAGGGGGGCCCGCCCAGCAGCAGCGAGGAGGACGCGGGGCCCGCGGGGCCCGGGGCAGCCGGGGGGGCAACGTGGGCGGCAAGAGGAAGGCCGACGGGTACAGCCAGCCCGACTCCAAGCGCCGCCAGACCAACAGCCAGCCCAACTGGGGCTCCCAGCCCATCGCCCAGCAGCCTCTGCAGCAAGGCGGTGACTATTCCGGTAACTATGGTTACAATAATGACAACCAGGAGTTTTATCAGGATACTTACGGGCAGCAGTGGAAGTAGACGAGACAGACAGACGCACACAGGCAGACCAGAGAGGGCTGGCGGTGGCTATTGGCGTGACGCGATGGGCTCTTAAGCGCTACCTTCTTCACAAACAAATCAAAATGGCCTTCACCTGTCGCGCCCTTCGGTGGCTTAGCGTCGCCATTTGTATTGGGTTGAAGAATCACTTCTGTGTATATACTCGTCTTTCCCCCCCCACCCCCACCCCCTTTTTGTTCTGTTTTGTTTATTTGTTCCTCTTCCTCTCTCCCCACTCCGCCCCCGTCACCCTCTCCCCTCATCCACGCTCTCGGACATTACTAGGGCTTTGCAGACTCCTCTTCCCCGAGGGTTACAGTGCTGCTTTTATCGTTTTACGCTTCATTTTAGCAGTTTCAAAGCAGGCTGGGCACATCGTTCAATCATGATTCTGGCAGAACCTCTGGTTTGGGACAGTCTCTCTTTTTTTTTTTCTTCTTTTTTTATTAATTTTTTTTGGACTTGGGACTAGACTGCATAGGAGAATGAAGTATATGCTGTAAATAAAAGTACAAGCTAGTGCTTTGTCTCAGTAGTTTTAAGAAACTAAAAACCAACAAATTTAAGTTTTCTTGTATTGGAAATAACATGATTGTATGTTTTGCATTCCTAGAAGTAGGTTAACTGTGTTTTTAAATTGTTATAACTTCACACCTTTTTGAAACCTGCCCGACAGAATTTGTTTGGCTTAAACGTCAAAGCCGTGGCAATTTGTTCCTTGATGTGATTGTATTTCCAATTTCTTGTTCATGTAAGATTTCAATAAAACTCAAAAATCTATTCAAAACATTTACCTATTTCAAATTCAATGGTGTCCTAAAACATTCTTTCCAGTCGTAATCTGCCAGGAATACCGTTTTCCAAATCCAACCGCCTAGGCGAGTGATCAAATTGAGGCCAAATTTCTTGGGAATTGCGGGCACCCGAGCGGGCGTTAGCTCGAGCTGCCGGTCGGACCCGAACTCTGGAGCCTTCGTTTCTCCTCGGTTGGGAGAGAGCCGGCCCCCTGCCCCGCCTCTCTCGGCCGATGGCCGCGCGGGGCCGGCTGCGGCCGCCCCGGCGCCTGGCGGCGGAAGGTCCCGCGGCGGCGGCACGTGGCCTCGACGCTCTCGGAGCTGTCGGGGGACTTGCCGAAGCTGCCGGATCTGCCGCCGCCGCTCCTTGCCATCCCCCGTGCCCCCCGGGCGCCTCCCCGCAGCCGGCTTTCACTGCTCCGCCGCTGCCGTAAGGGAGAGAAAGAGAGGCCGCGGGACCCGGTCCCTTGCCCCCGCAGATATTCACCACTCTAAACCCCGTTACTCAGACCTCGTAGAAGCCGGTCTGTCGTATCTTGGTGTAGTAGCCGGTCATCGTGGCCGGGCAGACCCCTTGCTCGGACACGCCTGCTGACCTCTCAGAGAGCCCAGCTCTGGCCCCCCGCCTTTCTCCCTCCCTGTAATGGGGCTCAGGCCCCTGCCTGTCTTGTCTCCCAGTTGGCACCTGGCACGGTCCATCCGGAACCGATTGGCCCGTTGGAGTCTCACTCCCCAACGTATTTGAGCCTCCTTTGGTCACGGAGGATTTTTCTGAATTGATGGAAGCCACTTTGCCGGTAGGGGTTGATTTAATCCCCGCTTTTCAGAGGTGGGCACGGAGTAGGCTCCGGTGAGCCCGTGTTTTTTGGCTGGGCTCGGGCCCCGCAGAGCGCCGATGATGGGCGTTGGATCAGCACAGCGGCCGGGCCTGACCTTGACCCGACTGCGTCCGAAATTCCCTGCCGGTGAACTCCCGGTTCCATCTGGGAAAGTCCAGGGACCCTTAAGCCTCTCCCTAAGAGGCCCGGCACCCTAATTACACTACCCCGTCTGTTGTTTTCAGGGGTGCAGAGTGGCCCCCGACTCGGGAGAGCTTGCTCTCCCTTGGAGGCGGGCCTCCAAACCGGGGAGTAGCCTACCCGCGGTTCCAAGGGGAGATGGGGGAGAGAGAGAGAACCAAAGAGCAAGGACCTTCTACCAGCAGTGGAAAATCTCTGGCAGTAGAGCCATTTCCTCCTCTTCCTCCTCCACCCCCCCCCCCCAAGTCTCCATTTCCACCCAGTTGCTAGCCAGATTTTTTTTTCCCCTGACCCAGGTCTCGCTGAGGAAGGGTCCTCCAGGCCCTTCCCCCAGGACTGGGGCGTCAATCTTTATTTGATCACTCACTTAGAGCAGTTGTCTCAATGTCTGTATTCTCATGGAGGTGTTGGATTCAAAAAACAAAACGAAAAAAAACCACACACACGAAAAAAAAGCAAAAACCAAAAAAACACCACCAGAAAACAACCCAACAGATTCTCTCGGGTTGCCAGATTTCTAGCAATCCCAAACTCGCCTTGACCGAACGATCTTGCGGGTTAATGTTACCCTGTGTTCGAGGCGAATCTCCTACTGCCGGAGTCGAGTGAAGCAGTTTGGCACACCGTTGCGGCTTTCTTAATGGGAGAGGCCTCGTTGGCACGTTGGAAATCTCCGTGCCTCTTGTCGAGCAGGATTCGGAATCTGAAGCCGATCACTTGGCAGGGAGTGGACGGCCGTCCTTTCGAGCAGCTGAGCTGTAGCTAAAGAAACACGGTTTCAAAATGCCACGTTGCAGTTCCGAAAGAGCGGGGTGCCGTTAAAATTCTCCCCTGAGCAGATAGCCGCCCGGCGGGTCTGGGGTTGTAAAGTGCCCGCTCCAGCTTCTGCCTCTTCTGCGCCCACACGTTCTGTTTGTGCCCGGAGCCGTGAGGGAAAACGCTTACCCTGAGGCCACTCTCCGAGAGTTCTGGCTTTTGGAAAAAATTGCCTCTCTCAGATCCTGCTGCTCAGAGTTGGTGCACAGCGATCTAGAATGTGAAGTGTCCTTTTTTAAGAATGCAAAATGGAAGAAGGGGGAGGGCGGGGCGCAGGGGAGCGTTTTAGGGGGTTCTTGTTTCTCGGACTCTGGGAGCTTCTGCTAACTGGGGTGGAAAATGGCTAGGAGAGACCTCAACTGGTCGGTGCATGCCGCAAAAAGCACCTCGTGTGTCCGTTGGGGACGATACCGGGGTCCTTGGGGTGGGGGCCCTGGGTTAGGGTCGGGATGGGGGGTGGCAGGGTCAAGGGCAAAGCCAATTCACCTCGGGGGGGGGGGGAGCTGATAATTGCAGTCGGTGATTGATTCCCGGGAGCGCTGATCAATGGGAAGCCCGCATACCCGCACACGCGGGCGTGCACACACCCTCTCCCGCAGCCCACCGAGATTTCAGAAGCTGTCCCGAGTTCTGCTCCCCAGTGCGCGTGTTCCTGTTGTAACCCCGCTCCCTTTTATCCCCTGACTGTCAGGGAAGCGTGCTCGAGGCTGCCTGGCCTCGCGGGGTGCCGCGGCGACGTGCTCGGTCAGGTGCGTGGGGATCCTAGCCCGCGGAGCTGACGGTAAGAGCGCTTTCTTCATCTTTTCCGAGCGGGGCCGCGGGGTCCCGGGGGTGGGGGCGTTGAGGCCGCAGGCGCCCGGGTAGAGCCTGGCCGCGGAGAGCCGTTCTTCAGAGAGCTCGGCGTCCGGCCGGGGCTGGGGGTGGGAAGGGAGTGGGGGTCCTCTCTGATGGGCCCCCGTTCTGCCTCCGCACCGGGTGGTGGGCTCCAAGAACGCTTGGGCTTGGCTGCCAGTCATGAGCTGACGGTCAGGACGTAGGTAGCTCCCTTCACTCCCGCACCCGCTCCCAAAGAGGGCCCTTGCCCGTGCTGGGGTTGAGGAGTTTTCCCCTGGTTAGTCTGACCAACCCCTCCCAAAGGGGTCACATCAGACAGAACCCAACCGGTTGCCGGGGAGGATTTATGTCTGGAGGAGAGGGTAGCAAGACAGCGTTGGAAACTCGTGGGTTCTTATTGGACTGGGGCCAGGCCTGGAGCCCGGATAGCGCTGTCTTGGGGGAAACTGAGTCCGACGGGATCTGGCCCGGCCCCTCCGACCCACCCGAGCTCGGCTGCTGGCCTGCGGTGGTGCAGCAGAAGAAGGCCGTGGCAGCAGTTTGACCCGAGGAACCGTCCAGCTCTTTGGCATTGGAGGTCACGGTGGGCTGCTGACGCTATGGGAGAAGCCACATTCACAGACCCTCAAAGGTCCCTGGGTGGAGGAAGCCAGCGGCCGGCTCGTCAGCCTGCTTCTCCCTGGGCCTCGGGCTGACCCACAGTCCCTCTGTCGGGCCATCCACCCCTGGGAGAAGAGCCACAGCGTCCTCAGAGCGACACACCCGGTGCCCGGCCGAGTACGGGTGAGGAACTCTCAGGGGCGCGCTGGCGCTGGCACGCTCACCCTCGCCCCGCCCGTGGGCCCACCGGGCCCTGGGCCCAGATCGTGGTTCTGAAGAGGTCCCGACGGTGGGTGTCGGCGATGGGTGTCGCCGCGGCTCCGAGCCCATGTGGGGCAGTGGCAGATGCTCGGGCGAGGTCATTGTCTGCCCGCAGCTCCGTTGACCCGTTGGCATACCCCGTGGTGGGGAGGCCGAATGTCCATCCGTCTCCACACTGGCATGTCTGATCAGCGGGGGACAAGGTGTGCACGCCTGAAGCTTGCCCAGGCGCCCACCCTCTCCCAGTCCCTGCCAGGAGCAGATGTGCCTCCCGTCTCCGGATCCCACGGCCCTTCGTGGCCCCCTTCCCGTGCCCAGGCTGCCGGCAGCAAGGGCGGGGGATGCCATCTCCTCCTCAGGGAGGGCCCGGGGCAGAATGCCCTCGCTGTTGCTCACGTCCGAGGTCCGTGATGCTGCCAACTCTGCCGTGGGCACCGTGGAGTCTGTGACCTACCCCCGTCTGACTCCCTCCTGCACATTCCGGGCTGGTGAGCTTCTGAAGTTCTCCCCGCCTCCCACTCCCGTTCCCACCAACCAGCCAGGTTCCAACCTGCTTATGTAAGGCCTAGTGCCTTGAAGCTGTTATGATAATAATAATAATAATAATAATAATAATAATAATAATAATAATAATAATAATGGCATTTGTTAAGCGCTTACTATGTGCAAAGCACTGTTCTAAGCCCTGGGGGGGATACAAGGTGATCAGGTTGTCCCGCGTGGGGCTCACAGTCATCACCCCCATTTTACAGATGAGGTAACTGAGGCTCCGAGAAGTTAAGTGACTTGCCCAAGGTCACACAGCTGACAATTGGCGGAGCCGGGATTTGAACCCATGACCTCTGACTCCAAAGCCCAAGCTTTTCCCACTGAGCCACGCTGCCTCTCTGTTATGTGACTCGGACCGCTACCCCACGAGGTCAGGAAAATCCCGGGACGGGCTGATCTTTCCCTTTCGTTCAGTCAAATCAATGGTATTTATTGAGCGCTTTCTGTGCGCAGAGCACCGCACCAAAGCGCTCAGGAGGGTGCAACGTAACAGAGTTGGTAGACACATTCTCTGCCCACGACGATCTTACAAGTCTAGAAATTAAGACTGGGGTTTTAACATCAGTAGTAGTAATCATGACCAAAAGAGCGATAATTTGGGTATGTATTCGGCACTTAGCAGGTGCCAAGCGCTGTGTAAAGTTCTGGGGTAGATACAAGATTAACAAATCGGACATAGTCCCTGTCCCACTTGGGGCTCACGCTTTAATTAATCAATCAATGGTACTGATTGAGCGCTTACTGTGCGCAGGGCACTGTACTAACCACTTGGGAGAGTACAGTAAGCAGCATGGCTCAATGGAAAGAGCCTGGGCTTTGGAGTCAGAGGTCATGGGTTCAAATCCCAGCTCTGCCAATTAGCTGTGTGACCTTGGGCAAGTCACTTAACTTCCCTGGGCCTCAGTTCCCTCATCTGTAAAATGGGGATCAATCAATCAATCAATAGTATTTATTGAGCGCTTACTGTGTGCAGAGCACTGTACTAAGTGCTTGGGAAGTACAAGTCGGCAACACATAGAGACAGTCCCTACCCAACAGCGGGCTCACAGTCTAGAAGGGGGAGACAGAGAACAAAACCAAACATACTAACAAAATAAAATAAATAGAATAGATATGTACAAGTGAGATAAATAAATAGAGTAATAAATATGTACAAAAATATATACATATGTATATGCTGGGATGAAGACTGTGAGCCCCCCGTGGGACAACCTGATTACCTTGTAACCTCCCCAGCGCTTAGAACAGTCCTTTGCACATAGTAAGTGCTTAATAAATGCCATTATTATTATTATTATTATTATTATTATTATCATTAATTAGCAGACGCGTTCCCTGTCCGTAATGAGCTACTAATCTACAGGGGTAGACAGACATTAGAGGGAGAGAGCAGATGTTGAATCCCTATTTTATAGGTGAGGAAACTGAAACGTTAGAGACATTAAGTAACCGGCCCTAGGTCACACACAGGCAAATAGTGGAGCCGGGATTAGGCCCCAGGTCTCCTGACTCTCAGTCCTGGGTTTTCTCCACTGGGCTCTGCTGCTTCCCTACAAGAGAAGTCAAAAACATAATTTCCAAAGGTGTCACGGGGAAGACAAATAAATCAATGACTCTATTATAGTTAGTGTGTTCAGAGCGACCACCGGGAACTTCTTTGCTGCCACCCGACCCGGCTCCCGGAGACAACCCGTCCCATTCATTCACTCAGAGCCTTCAAGAGCGTGGGCGGGGACCTGGAGGAAGAGTGGAAAATGGGACCTTGGCCAAAGCACACTTGGGCTACCACCAGTGAGTTAATTTCCTCGCCAGTCCCGACTGCTCCTTCGCTGCCGTGTCACATCTCCTCCTACTTCCAGGACATCTCTTCGGCACTTAGAGCTCAAAGCTGAATTCCTCATCTTCTCGCCCAGTTCCTCTCTTGACTCCTCTATCGCATTGGACACCATCCTGCCTATCTCTCCAGCCCCTAACTGGCATTATGCTTGACTTGTAATCTTGCTTTCCAACCCCAAATTCAGGCCCATGCTTCATGCTGCTGTCCAGGTCACTAGTCTAAAACGCAGTCCTGTGCACTTTTCTCCACTCCTCAGAAACCTCCAGTGGTTGCCCATCCATTTCCACATCAGCCAAATTCGCTCCCGTTGACTTTAAGGCAGTCAACTCTCTCCTTCTTACTTCTCCTCCGTCTACTACACCCCAGCTCGCCCATTCTGCTCCTCTCAGGCCGACCTATTCATTGCGCTTTTTTCCCGTCTCTCTCACCGCTGACCACGCGCTCCCACCGGCCCTTCTGCCCGGTACCCCCTCCCCGGTCACATCTGTCCCTCCTCTTTTTCAAGGCCCTTTTGAAATTCTGTCACCTCCAGGAGGCCTTCCCTGACCCATCCCTCATCTCCTCGCCCCGTTGTCCCCTCCAAAGCCACCTCAGGACTTCTGTGTCATCTAGGCACTTGGCTCCTCACCCCACCATCCCCCAACCCCATTGTACTTCGGCACTGCTCTTTATATTGATTCCTTTTATTGGCAATCTGCAAGCGTTGTTTCTACCGCACTATTGTACTCTCTCCAGCTCCCGATACAGTGGTCTGCCTAGCCAAAGAACTCGATGAATACTTTGATTGGTGCGGCAGAGCTCCGGGGCCTCGATAAATGCTATTGATCGACTGTTGATTGTTTGCAGCCGTCGGCAGTTTCCTCCTCTGTCCAAACTGGAGGCGGCTTGGCTCCTGGCAGGAGGGGCCCCCGCTGAACTCTGGTCCCCGGCAAGGAATGGGCAGGTCAGTGCCGTTTACGGGCAGCAACCGGAGCTCCCTGTCGGAGGTTTCCACGCAGAGTGGCGGGTCGTATGGTGAGTGTGCGTGAGGCCAGCGAGGGGGAGACCGGTGGTTTGGGAAAAGGGTTCCGGGCAGGTGCCGGTCTCCAGAGCGGTTTGGGAGACAGCAGAAGGATGGCTGACTCCCGGAGGCAGGTGCAGGGCCACGGGGGGAGGCGGGAGCTGTGCTGCCGCCCGGCTGGGCCGGCAAGCCCCTTTGGGTGAGCCGAGCGTCCGCTAGTCGGGCTGGGTGCCCTTCAGATCTGGGGAGCAGGAGGGCTTCCTGGTGGCACAGAAAATCACCCCAATTTTCTCCAAGAATCTCCTAAGTTAACCCTCGTAGGGATTCGGGGTTATTCAGTTTCATAGGCCCCCAAGAGATGTGTGAGGACTTATCCCTGCCGCCCTCCTAGACCAGAAGCACAGTGCCCCAGTGCCATCAGCCAGTCATGTTTATTGAGCTCTTACTCTGTGCAGAACACTGTACTAAGCTCTTGGGAGAATGCAGTTTGCTTGTACCTACCCCAGCGCTTAGTACAGTGCCTGGCACAAAGCGAGCGCTTAACAAATACCGTAATTATTAGAATTATCATTATCGTTACAGTACAACAATAAACTGACATATTCACTGCCCGCATGGAGCTTACAGTCTAGAGGGAGAGACAGACATTAATATAAATAAATGACAGATATGCACATAAGTGGTGTGGGGCTGGGAGCGGGGAGGAATAAAGGGAGCAAGTCAGGGAGACGCAGAAGGGAGTAGGAGAAGAGGAAAGGAGAGCTTGGTTAAGAGCATGCTCTGTGCCCTGGACCACAGAAAACAACTTGCCGGGTGCTCCGGAGAGTTCAATAGACTTAGTAGACATGCTCCCTGCACTCAAGAAGTTTACAATCTAGCAGAGTTGGCCACTAAAATATTTTAGATAGGAGGAAGCAATAGAGCATAAAGATCTGTGCATACATGCATTAAGGGGTGAAGGGCGGGGAAAGAGCAAGTACCCACGTGCGTAGATGATGTAGATGTGCTGAAGTAGCATTTGGGGGCGAAATAGACGAGGTTAATCAGGGAAGCCCTCCTGGAGATGTGATCGCAGGAGGGCTTTGAAGATGGGAAGAGCAGGGGTCTGCCGGATGGGAATTGGGAAGGAGTTCCGGCCAGAGCAACAAGGAAGAGGCACAGTGAGTAGGTTGTCTTGAGAGAAGCACAGCGTACGAGATGAGGTGAGTGGGTAAATAGTGGGTAGAGGGTTGATGAAGGACCTGAAAGACTATGGCCAGGATTTTCCGCTTGATTTGGAAAGGAATTAGCAACCACTGGAGGTTTTTGAGACGTGGAAAGATAGTAATAGTATTAATAACTGTGTGTCAAAAACGCTCTGCTAAGCACTGGGGTAGAAACAAGATAAACAGGATGGACACAATCCCTCTCTCATGGGGCTCACAATCGAAGTGGGAGGGAGAACAGCTTATTATTGTAGCCCCGTTTTACCACTGAGGAAACTGAGGCGACTTGCCCAAGGTCATTCAGCAGCCAGGATTAGACCCCAGGTCCTTTGACTCCCAAGTCTGTACTGTTTCAATCAATCAATCGATCGATCGTATTTATTGAGCGCTTACTGTGTGCAGAGCACTGTACTAAGCGCTTGGGAAGTCCAAGTTGGCAACATATAGAGACGGTCCCTCCCCAACAGTGGGCTCGCAGTCTAGAAGTGGGCTCACAGTCCGCCAGCACACGTTGCTTCAGAGCGAGGACAAGACGTGCGCAGAGCGATGTTTTGGAAAAATGAGCCAGGCAGCGGAGTGAAGTAAGGACTAGCGAGGGGAGGAGCTGGAAGCAGAGAGATCTTTGAGGAGGCTGATGCAGCATTTGAGTCGGGAAATGATGGGGGTTTGGACCGGTGGGGTGGCTGTTTGGGTGGGGAGGAAGGGATGGATTCTGGAGGTATCGTGGAGGAAGAATAAACAGGATTTGGTGACAGATCAAACGTGCAGGTTGATACCCTTATTAAAAGTACATCTCCAAGAGAACTTCATTCATTCATTCATTCATTCAGTCGTATTTATTGAGTGCTTACTGAGTGCAGAGCACTGTACTAAGCGCTTGAGAAGTACAAGTCGGCAACAGGAGAGACGGTCCCTACCCCACAACGGGCTCACAGTCTAGAAGGGGGAGACAGACAACAAAACAAAACGTACACACGTATCAAAAACTTCCCAACTAAATCCTCATTTCCCCTATTCCCTCTCCTGCTTTGCCCTTGCACTTCATTCAGGTGTATTTACTGAACATTTAGTTTGGGCAGAGCACTGTACTAAGCGCTTAGGAGAGTGCAATACAACAATAAACAGACACATTCCCTAACCATGACTAGTTTACAGTCTAGAGGGGCGGAGCTTGGATTTGTACCCTTTATTCACCCCACCTTCAGTTTATATCTGTAATTTATTTTAATGTCCGTCTCCCCCTCTAGACTGTAAACTCATAGACGAGGAGCGTGTCTACCAACTCAGGTATTATTGTGCTCTCCCAAGGGCTTAGTAAGTGTTCTGCATACAAGCACTCAAATATGATTGATAGGAAGCAAGGATAATGCTGTTGATTGTGGGCTTGAGAGATGAGGATGGTGGTTGTGCCTACAGTGACCCATCAGTGATATTTATCGAGAGCATATTCTGTGCAGAGCGCTGTACTAAGCACTTGGAAGAATACCACGCAACAGAGTTGGCAGATACAATGATGGGAAAATTAGAGAAGCAGAGGATTTGGAAGGGAAGGTGAGTTCATTTTTGGACATGTTGATCTCGAGATGATGGGAGATGTGAGATTTCAGGGGAGACCAGGGCAGTGTAGTATGGGAGATTTCAGAGTCATCGGCATAGAGATAATAGTGAAAGCGTGAGAGCAGATTATTTTCCCAAGCGAGTGAGAAGGGGACCCTGAGGGTCACCTACAGTTTGGGACTGGGGAATAGAGGAAGAGCCCGTGAAAGGGACTGAGGAGTGGTCGGAGGTGGGAGGACCAGGAGAGGACAGTGTTCGAGAAACTGATTCCGGGAGAAGGGGATGGATTATGGTTTTGAGGGCAGCTGAAGAGGCTCAACTCCTGGCCATGTGGATGGAAGCTGCTGCCATGTTGAAGAGGCTCAGGATACAAGGATGGAGTAGCGTCTATTAGCCAACTCCTGGCCATGTGGATGGAAGCTGCTACCATGTTCCTTCCCTAGGCCTGCCTTGTTTCTTCCAGGCGGCGGACAGGAGCCCCCATCGACCTTCATGATGGTTCCCTGCAATGGTTCGGACCCGCCAGGGCAGGCTCGTGGCCTCAGCTGTGGGCAGGTAAGTCTTGAGTCCCACTCCGCAGCTTCCCACCACACTCGGGTGTCCCTCCTTCCCACCCACCCCCGTCCAAGCTGTGACCCCAATAAACCGTTCCCATGAGCTTTGGTGTCGTGTGTCTTCCTGAAGCCTCGGGGCCGCACCGCTACCGTAACACGGTCATCCCTCAATTCAGGAGCCAGCGGGACGGATGCTTCTCCACCCTCCCAACAGCTGTCGGCTCCGGGGATTGCCTAGCTGGGGTGTCCGGGCGGCTAAGGGCAATGCGGGGCCGGAGGGGCGTTGTTCCGAGCCACTGTGGGAAGGTGGAGTGGGGTACCGGACCCCGTGGGGATCGTGGGAAAGAGCAGGCTCACTTCCCGGGAGACCTCTGGGGCAAGATTGGCACTGGCGCTGTGGGGCGGTTGAGGTTTGTGCGGTGGAGCTAATGGAAGATTGGGGAAAGGCTGCCAGGGAAGGCTTCCTGAAGGAGGAAGGCCGGAGGATCGACACTCGAGGATGGGGTCCGGAGCCAAGGGGACGGCGTGGGGACAGCGAGATCTACAAAATCTGATCTGCCCAGACCCCGGCAGAGGGAAAGAGGGTCTCCCCTGCCATCTCCGATCCTGCTGTGCCCTTCCCCTCTTCTCCCTTCCCTTCCTCTCCTTCCCCCTCTGCTGAAGCTTACGTAGGCCTTCCTGTCCCATAACCGTGAAACTCTTCGGCCTGTCCCAGCAGGGCTGCCTCAGCGAGGACCCCCTGGCAGGTGCCCCTGGGGGACTTGGGCAAGGTCTCTGGGCCGGTTCCAGCTGGAAGGGAGCGAGCCCACCCCAGGGCAGTGGGACCTGGGGGTGGGAAGGGGTGGGGGTCATCATCATCATCATCATCTCAGGCCCCCTCCCCTACCCCACTGGCCTTGGTTTCCCCTAGGGAGTGGGGATGGGGGGGGAGGAAGACACACACCGGGAACAAGGTCTCTTCGCAAACTGCACTTGGTTGCCGTGGCAACGGGAAAGAATGGCACGTGGGGGAGGTTGAGCGGTGGGCGACAATCCGATGCCGACTCCTCCCTTCTTCCCCTTCCCCCGCATCAGGAGACATGTCGGGGTTGTTCTGGGGGAGAACTCGCCCGCACCCTTCGGGGCTCCCATCTCTCCCTCCTCCTCCAGCCGGGAGCGGGAGGGGCAATGGCAGCAGAAGGTGCAGCGGAAGATAAATAATGATAAATCACGATGGTATTGATTAAGTGCAGAGAAGCAGCATGGCTCAGTGGAGAGTATTTATTACTCTATTTTACTTGTACATATCTATTCTATTTATTTTATTTTGTTAGGATGTTTGGTTTTGTTGTCTGTCTCCCCATTACAGACTGTGAGCCCACTATTGGGTAGGGACTGTCTCTATATGTTGCCAACTTGTACTTCCCAAGCACTTAATACAGTGCTCTGCACACGGTAAGAGCTCAATAAATACGATTGATTGATTGATTGATTGGAGAGAGCCCGGGCTTGGGAGTCAGAGGTCGTAGGTTCTAATCCAAGCTCTGCCACTTAGCTGGGTGACTTTGGGCAAGTCACTTAACTTCTCTGGGCCTCAGTTCCCTCAACTGTAAAATGGGGATGAAGACTGGGAGCCCCACGTGGGACAACCTGATTACCTTGTAACTACCCCAGTGCTTAGAACAGTGCTAGGCACATAGTAAGCGCTTAACAAATACCAACATTATTATTATTACTATGTTCCAGGCACTGTTCTAAGCGCTGGGGTAGATACAAGCAAATCAAGTTGAACAGAGTCCCTGCCCCATTTGGGGCTCACAGTCTCAATCCCCATTTTCCAGATGAGGTAATGGAGGCACAGAGAAGTCAAGCGCTTAGTACTGTGCTCTGTACACAGTAAGCGCTCAAGAAATAAGATCGACTGTTTGAACCCCTGTAGAAGGGTCTGGGGAGCGGGAAGTTCTGAACCCCGACTTTCCTCCTAATTTTGGTGAGCTGGGGACACTGGGCCAGAGCGATCCGGCAGCAGTATTCATTCATTCATTCAATCGTATTTATCGAGCGCTTACTGTGTGCAGAGCACTGTACTAAGTGCTTGGGAAAGTACAACAATAAACAGTGGCATTCCTTGCCCACGTCTGCCCACACAGTGCTTCTCCACTGTCATTCATTCATTCATTCAATCGTATTTATTGAGCGCTTACTGTGTGCAGAGCACTGTACTAAGCGCTTGGGAAGTACAAATTGGCAACATCTAGAGACGGTCCCTACCCAACAGTGGGCTCACAGTCTAGAAGGGGGAGACAGAGAACAAAACATGTTAAGAAAATAAAATAAATAGAGTAATAAATACGTACAAACATATACATATATACAGGTGCTGTGGGGAGGGGAAGGAGGTAAGGAATATTTACACCATCTTTCGGTCTATATAGGCCCTTTGTATCTGATCTACGATGGAAGAAATCATTCTTAGACGTACTACCTGGTCTCGGGTGGGTTTTTTAAAAGTTTAATTTCTGCGGGCTCTCCTATTTCAGGATTCTTAATCTGGTTTGATGCTTTTCACAAAACCAAACTGATGAAGTGGGGCTTTTCCAGATCTTTGCAGATAGCCTGCTTTAAGTACTCTTGCCTTGCTTGGAGCAGCGCTTGGCACGTAGTAAGCACTTAACAAGACTGTGAGCCCACTGTTGGGTAGGGACTGTCTCCACATGTTGCCAACCTGTACCTCCCAAGCGCCCAGTACAGCTCTGTGCACACAGTAAGTGCTCAATAAATACGATTGATTGATTAACAAGAACCATCATTATTATTATTTTTAGTGAATAGAATACAAAAATACAGGTATCAAGAGCCTCACAAGAGCGAAGAGAACACAAAAGCACAGGTATGCACCGCACTGTACAATTTGCTGGTCTCTACCCCAGCACTTAGTACAGTGCCTGGCACATAGTACTCAACAAATACCATAATAATAATAATAATAATAATAATAATAATAATAATAATAATAGGCGTGGGGTTCAGTGTAAGAAGCAGAGGGCGGCCACTGTGGGTGAGGGAAGGGGTGAGTTTGAGATGGAGGGGGCGTGTGAGCGATGGGCCAGGGCTGGAGTGGGGGGTGGGCCCCGAGCGGGAGGTGGACCCCCTCCTCCCTCTCGGGGTGAGAGCAGGCGGTGGGCACGGAGGGCAGACCTGCGGGATGGCAGCCTCGGCCGGCTGGAGACGCGACACCACCAGTGATAGCATCGTTTGGCGCCTTTTCATTATTTTGTGGCTCAGAATTTCCTGTGGGGCCACGCTCCCGGCGAGCTCCAGGCTCTCCCGCCCACCCGACTTGCAGAAAATTGGGGCCTAGCAGGCTCCCAGGGGGGCTGCCAGCAGGCTCCAGGGGTGGCATGAACAGGAAGGTGGGGGTCATCATCAGTCGTATTTATTGAGCGCTCACTGTGTGCAGAGCACTGTACTAAGCGCTTGGGAAGTACAAATTGGCAACATATACAGTCCCTGCCCAACAGTGGGCTCACAGTCTAAAAGGGGGACAGAGAACAAAACCAAATATACTAACAAAATAAATAGAATAGATATGTACAAGTAAAATAAATAAATAAATAAATAGAGTAATAAATATGTACAAACATATATCCATATATACAGGTGCTGTGGGGAAGGGAAGGAGGTAAGATGAGGGGGATGGAGAGGGGGACGAGGGAGAAAGGAGGGAAGGGGCTCAGTGTGGGAAGGCCTCCTGGAGGAGGTGAGCTCTCAGTAGGGACTTGAAGGGAGGAAGAGAGCTAGCTTGGCGGATGGGCAGAGGGAGGGCATTCCAGGCCCGGGGGATGACGTGGGTCGGGGGTCGATGTGGGGGCTACCAGCGGACCACCTTCAGCCTGCCGCCGCAGGAGAGAACATCCTTGCGGAGCCCCACCAAGGGCTGTGTGACCTTCAGAGCTTCCCTTAACTTCTCTGTTCCACCCAACCCAAGGCTCCCGGAGGTTGCAGATGGGGGCAGCCAGTTGGGACGGGGGAATTCCAAGAACCTGTCCAGGGTCCCATTCATCACTCCACCCTCTTCCCCCACCACACCACACCACACACATCTCCCCCCCACCCCGCCCAGGCCTGGTTTCCCCAACGGTTCCCTGCTCCTGGGTCGAGATTTAGCGATCCATGTTAGTTTTAATTCTCATGCAGTTCGTGGCCTTGGCCGGCTCTAGTCTGAGCCTCTTCTGTCTAGACAGTGACAGCAGCAGCTGCAGCAGCAGCAACGACCACAACAACAATAGCCCCTCTGGAGAAATGACAAACCACAGAGTCCAGCAACCCATGGAGACCCACAGGATGGGAGGGTGGAGATCGCCACTCGCCACTCCTATTTATTCTATTTATTTCATTTTGTTGGTATGTTTGGTTTTGTTCTCCGTCTCCCCCTTTTAGACTGTGAGCCCACTGTTGGGTAGGGACTGTCTCTATGTGTTGCCAATTTGTACTTCCCAAGCGCTTAGTACAGTGCTCTGCACATAGTAAGTGCTCAATAAATACGATTGATGATGATGATGATGATGAAACCTAAACTCCCCCCGTAATAACTGGAGTTCCTCTCAGGGAGGTTGGGGAAATCTGTGTGCTCCCAATAATAATAATAATAATGAGATATGAGTTAAACACTTACTATTTGGCAAACACTGTACTAAACACTGGGGTAGGTACAAGATTATACAGTTATAGTCCCTGTCCCGCACAGCCAAAGAAGGAGGGGAAACAGGTACTGAACCCCAATTTTACCAATGATGAAACTGAAGCATGGAGAAGTTAAGTGACTTGCCCAAGATCACACAGCAGACAAGTCGTGGACCCAGGATTAGAACCCAGATCCTCTGATTCCCAAGCCTGGGCTTTTTCCACTCGGCCGTGCTGCTTTGGGGATCAGGAAGATTGGGGACCCTGTTTTCTCTCCTCATTCAGGGAGGATGGGGAATCGGTTTGCTCTCTGTGACTGTGCCTTCTCTTGAACCGGGAAGAAGGCAGTCCTTGCGTCCTCTCCATGCCTTCTAGGCCCACAGGAACCACTTGTTCATGGAGGCTGGGGGAGCTGTTTATATTAATGTCTATTTATATTAATGTCTCTCTCCTCCCCTCTAATAATAATAATGGCATTTATTAAGCGCTTATTATGTGCAAAGCACTGTTCTAAGCACGGGGGAGGTTACAAGGTGATCAGGTTGTCCCACGGGGGGCTCACAGTCTTAATCCCCATTTTACAGATTGGGTAACTGAGGCACAGAGAAGTTAAGTGACTGTCCCAAAATCACACAGCTGACAATTGGCGGAGCTGGGATTTGAACCCATGACCTCTGACTCCAAAGCCCGTGCTCTTTCCACTGAGCCACGCTGCTTCTCTAGACTGCAAGCTCACTGGGGGCAGGGAATGTGTCTATTTATTGTTGTATTGTACTCTCCCAAGCGCTTAGTGCAGTGTTCTGCATACAGTAAACACTCAGTAAACATGGTAGAATGAACAAATGTTTGTTCCACTTGTTCAGGGAGGCTGAGGGATAATAATAATAATAATGGCATTTATTAAGCGCTTACTATGTGCAGAGCACTGTTCTAAGCACTGGGGGGGGATACAAGGTGATCAAGTTGCCCCACGTTGGGGCTCACAGTCTTAATCCCCATTTTACAGATGAGGTAACTGAGGCTCAGAGAAGTTAAGTGACTTGCCCAAGGTCACACAGCAGACATGTGGCGGAGCCAGGCTTCGAACCCATGACCTCTGACTCCAAAGCCCTTGCTCTTTCCACTGAGCCACACTGCCTCTCTATCTGTTTGCTCTTCTCGTTCAGGGAGGATGGGAAATAATAATAATGGCATTTATTAAGCGCATACTATGTGCAAAGCACTGTTCAGGCTACAAGATTATCAGGTTGTCCCTCATGGGGCTCACAGTCTCAGTCCCCATTTTACAGATGGGATAACTGAGGCACAGAGAAATGAAGTGACTTGCCCAAAGTCACACAGCTGACAATTGGCGGAGCCGGGATTTGAACCCATAGACCTCTGACTCCAAAGCCCGGGCTTTTTCCTACTGAGCCACGCTGCTTCTCTGTTTGTTCTGTTTGGAGATCTGTTTGTTCAGACAGAAGAAGGTGGTCCTTGCCTCCTCTCTACACCTCGGAGGGCCACAGGGAGGGAAGGATGAACTCTTTGGTGCAGGAGCTCTATGGGAGACTAGAAACTCCACCAACTACCGAATAGTGACTATAGTGGGTGAGGGGGAAATGGGAAGTTTGTCGCTTTGACACTTCCATCTGCCCCTGTTTCCTTCCTTCTGGCCAGCAGCAGCGGTCCTGGGCCTCAAGTGGGCCCTGAGAGAGGTGGATCCTTGGAGTGGATCCTCTCGGTTCTTTCTTCACAACTTCTCCATGATCCATCCCTTTCTCACCATCTAATTGTGCCAGCTGGTCCGAGCACTCGTCACATCCCTACTCGATTATTACATCAGCCTCCTTTCTGACCTCTCTGCCTCCAGCCTCCGCACTCTCTGGTTCATACTTTACCCTGCTCGTTTCTCCGAAACTTTGTCTCACCACTCCTCAGAAACCTCCAATATGTCCCCATTCATTTCTGCATCAAGCGGAAACTCCTGACGATTAAAGGCACAAAATCAGCTCTCTCCCCACTAATTAACCTTTCTCCTCTCTCATCACACTCCAGCTCACAAGTCTTAATTCCTTTCAAGCAACCTAAGCACTGTGCCACGTGCTCAATGTGCACAATCACCACCAACGTCTTGCTCACACTCTCCCTTCTGCTTAGATCTCATTCCTCCTTCACGTCTGACAGACTGCTGCTCTCTCATCTTCAAAGCCCTTCTGAATTAATAAATCGTATTAATTGAGCACTTATTGTGTGCAGAGCACTAAGTACTTGGGAGAGTAAAGTATTACAGAGTCAGTAGATACTGACCCATGAGGAGCATAAAGTCTAGAGGGGGAGGCAGGCTTCACATCTGAAATTACGCCTCTTCCAGGAAGCCTCCCCTGACTAATCTCTCATCACCCCACCTTATTTTCAGCTCAGGACTTGGATGCTCATTCCACCACCATGGTAGCCCTTAACTTGCATCTTTATACTCCATTGCTCCCCCCAAACTATAATTTATTTCAGCCTTGGCCTCCTCAGCTAAATTGTAAACTCCTTGAAGATAAGGATATGTCTACCATCTCTTTTGTACTTTCCCAAGTGTTCTGCACAGAGTAAGCATTCAGTAGATGCTATTGATTGAAGCTGAGAAAGTGAGGGGTAACTGTACTTCTCAAGCGCTTAGTACAGTGCTCTGCACACAGTAGCTCAATAAATACGATTGATTGATTGATTGATTGATCAGCATGGCGGCAGGGGACAGTGCTCTGCACACAGTAAGCGCTCAATAAATACGATTGAATGAATGAATGACAGGATGACACACCCAGAGAGAAGGAAGGTCCATGGGGTCAGCTAACAAAACCAGATTCTCTGTGACAGATAGGAGGGGTTAAATCTGGGAATGCTTCCCGGAGGAGCTCAATGGCATTTGGAAGGACAGGAGGATGAAGAGGAGGAAGGAAGGGTGCTATATGGAGGGGGAAATGACGTGGTCTCGGATGCAGAAGCAGAAAGGTCTTTGCCGGGGGAAAGGGAGGCAAAGGGGCAGGAGGGAGATAGGAGGGGTTAAATTTGGGAATGCTTCCCGGAGGAGCTCAATGGCATTTGGAAGGACAGGAGGATGAAGAGGAGGAAGGAAGGGTGCTATATGGAGGGGGAAATGACGTGGGCTCGGATGCAGAAGCAGGAACGTCTTTGCTGGGGAAAAGGGAGGCAAAGGGGCAGGAGGGAGAAGGGGAGAAAGGGGATCCTGGGGATGAGTCATCACCCAACCATTTTGCTTCTTCTTCTTCTTCAAGGAGGGCTTGGGAGCACAGCCTTGGAGCCTGGAATTGAAGGCATGCATGAAAAGTCCTGGGAAGGCCGCAATAGAAATGAGTCTCAAGGCACAGGTAAATCCAGGGGTGGTGGTGAAGGGGTAGCAAGAACTGGAAGGTGGGGCTCAATCAGGGAAGACTGCCAGAGGAGGTGGGTTTTCAGGAGGTTTTGTGGGCCAGGGAAGGCAGGTGCATGGCAGACTATTTATCTGTACTGATGTCTGTCTCCCCCCTCCTCAAAACTGTGAGCTCGTTGTGGGCAGGGAATGTCACTGCCTATTGTTGTATTGTACTTTCCCAAGCGCTTAGTACAGTGCTCTGCACACAATCAATGCTTAATAAATATGATTAATGAATGAATAAAAGAGTTCCAGACGAGTATCATAAACTGTAAGCTCCTTGAGGGTGGGGAGCGTGTCTACCAACTCTGTTATATTGTAATAATAATAATGATGATGGCATTTATTAAACACTTACTATGTGCAAAGCACTGTTCTAGGCGCTGGGGAGGTTACAGGGTGATCAGGTTGTCCCATGGGGGGCTCACAGTCTTAATCCCCATTTTACAGAAGAGGTAACTGAGGCCCAGAGAAGTTAAGTGACTTGCCCAAAGTCACGGGCTTTGGAGTCAGAGGTCATGGGTTCAAACCCCGGCTCTGCCAATTGTCAGCTGTGTGACTTTGGGCAAGTCACTTAACTTCTCTGTGCCTCAGTTACCTCATCTGTAAAATGGGAATTGAGACTGTGAGCCCCACGTGGGACAACCTGATCACCTTGTAACCTCCCCAGCGCTTAGAACAGTGCTTTGCACATAGTTAGTGCTCAATAAATGCCATCATCATTATTAAGTGGTGGATCCGGGATTTGAGCCCATGACCTCTGACTCCAGAGCCCGTGCTCTTTCCACTGAGCCATGCTGCTTCTCTATAATAATGATGGCATTTATTAAGCGCTTACTATGTGCAAAGCACTGTTCTAAGCGCTGGGGAGGTTACAAGGTGATCACATTGTACTCCCCCAAGTGCTTAGTACAGTGCCCAATAAATACCATTGATTGACTGATTAATTGGGAGGGTTGAGAGCCAGCTAGGTGGAAGCGGTCTAGGTAGAGGGGAAGAGTTCCCTGGGGAGGCCGCAGCACAGCGGAGCAGACGGAGAAGGGCAAGCTTGGAAGCCTGTAATCAGGAGCTGGCTGGAGACGGGGGAGCTGAAGAGACACCCGGGGTGTGTGACTTCCAATCATTCATTCATTCATTCAATCGTGTTTAATTAATTAATTAATGATGGCATTTGTTAAGCGCTTACTATGTGCAAAGCACTGTTCTAAGCGCTGGGGGGGGATACAATGTGATCAAGTGTCCAGGAGGCCTTCCCAGACTGAGCCCCTTCCTTCCTCTCCCCCTCGTCCCCCTCTCCATCCCCCCGTCTTACCTCCTTCCCTTCCCCACAGCACCTGTATATATGTATATATGTTTGTACATATTTATTACTCCATTTATTTATTTATTTATTTTACTTGTACAGATCTATTTATTTTATTTTGTTAATATGTTTGGTTTTGTTCTCTGTCTCCCCCTTCTAGACTGTGAGCCCACTGCTGGGTAGGGACTGTCTCTGTATGTTGCCAACTTGTACTTCCCAAGCGCTTAGTCCAGTGCTCTGCACACAGTAAGCGCTCAATAAATACGATTGATTGATTGATTGATTGTCCCACGTGGGGCTCACAGTCTTAATCCCCATTTTTACAGATGAGGGAACTGAGGCGCAGAGAAGTTAAGTGACTTGCCCAAGGTCACACAGCAGACTTGTGGTGGAGTCGGGATTCGAACCCATGATGTCTGACTCCAAAGCCCGGGCTCTTTCCACTGAGCCACGCTGCTTCTCTACTATTGAGCGCTGTGTGCAAAGCACTGTACTAAGTGCTTGGGAGAGCACTCTATAACAATAAACAGACACCTTCCCTGCCCACAAGAAGCATACAGTCTCTCAGTTGTCTCATCTGTAAAATGGGGATTGAGACTGTGAGCCCCCACATGGGACAATCTGAGCACTTTGTATCTACCCCAGTGCTTAGAACAGTACTTGGCTCGTAGTAAGTGCTTAACAAATACCATAATTATTATTAGAGGGGGAAACAGAGTAATATGAATAAATAAATAGCAAATATGTATACAAGTGCTGTGATGGCATTTACTAAGCGCTTAGTATGTGCAAAGCACTGTTCTAAGCACTGGGGAGGTAACAAGGTGATCAAGTTGTCCCACGGGGGGCTCACAGGCTTAATTCCCATTTTACAGATGAGGTAACTGAGGCCCAGAGAAGTTAAGTGACTTGCCCAAAGTCACACAGGTGAAAATTGGCAGAGCCGGAATTTGAACCCATAACCTTTGACTCCAAAGCCCGGGCTCTTTCCACTGAGCCATGCTGCTTCTCTGTAGTAAGCACTTCTCTGTACTAAGCACTTGGGTGAGTATGATATAACAATAAACAGACATATTTGCTCTGCACACAGTAAGCGCTCAATAAATACGATTCATGATGATATTTCCTGCCCACAACAAACTTACAGTCTAGAGGGGGAGACGGACATTAATGTAAATAAGTTACACATAGGTCTGTAAGTGTCGTGGGGCTGGGAAGGGGCATGAATCAAAGGAGCAAGTTCGGGTGGCAGGTTTTGAGTCCCCCAGCTGTACTACTACTAATAATAATGGTATTTGTTAAGTGCTTACTATGTGCCAAGCACTGTTTTAAGCACTTCAGGTAGATGCAAGGTAATCAGGTTGAACACCGTCCCTGTCCCACAAGGGGCTCATAGTCTTAATCCCCATTTTACAAATGAGGTAACTGAGGCACAGAGAAGTGAAGTGACTTGCCTAAGGCCACAGAGCAGATAAATGGTGGAGCTGGGATTAGAACCCAGGTCCTTTTGACTCTCAGGCCTGTGCTCTATCCACGACATAGGCCTCCCAATCTCCCTGTCGTTCATTCATTCATTCATTCAATCGTATTTATTGAGCGCTTACCGTGTACAGAGCACTGGACTAAGCGCTTGGGAAGTACAAGTTGGCAACACACAGAGACGGTCCCTACCCAACAGTGGGCTCACAGTCTAGAAGGGGGAGACAGAGAACAAAACAAAGCATATTAACAAAATAAAATAAATAGAATAAATATGGACAAATAAAATAAATAAATAAATAGAGTAATAAATACGTACAAACATATATACAGGTGCTGTGGGGGAGGGAAGAAGGTAAGGTGAGGGGAAGGGGTAGGGGTCGTTTCCCCCTTCCTATCAATTCCAGCCCAGGTCCTGCTCCAGCCCCCTCGCCACCCCACCCCCACGTCTTAATTCGGCTCACTCAATCAATCAATCAATCAATTGTATTTATTGAGCGCTTACTGTGTGCAGAGCACTGTACTAAGCGCTTGGGAAGTACAAGTAGGCAACATATAGAGACGGTCCCTACCCAACAGTGGGCTCACACAATCCCAGCTGCCCTTCCCCTTCCCCCATACCCCACCCTGCCACGCCCTGGCACTGCCCACCTGAAGACCACCCCTGGCTCAAGGGAGTCAACGAAGGGAAGGAAAATGGGAGACCCGAGGAGGCCTGGACAGACGTGGATAGAGCACGGCCTGGGGTTCTGGGTTCTAGTCCTGCTCTACCACTAGTGTGCTGTGTGACCTTGGGCAAGTCATTTAACTTCTCTGTGCCTCGGTTCCTTCATCTGTAAAATGGGGATTGAGACTGGGACACCCCCCACTCCCCCCGCAATGGCAACCTGATTTGCTTGCATCCACCCCAGCGCTTAGTGCAGTGCCTGGCACATAGTAAGCACTTAATACTACAATTATTATTATTATTGTTGAGTCCAGGGTCATCCCCGGAGGTGGGAGATGATGAGTGACAGTGGAGGGAGAGAGGAGGAAGCCAGGAGGCAAAGCGATCGATTGGGGCGGGGGGAGACTAGGAGGCAGGTGCCATTGAAGGTGGGAGTGAGGAGAGGAGGGGAAACAAAGGAAGAAGGAGCCATTGAAGGTGGGGGCGGTGAGGAGGGAGAAAGGAGAAGAGGAGCAGGAAACGGGGGAGGCAGAAGGGATTGAAGGTGGGGGGTGAGGAAGGGAGAGAGGAGAGGAGGAGCAGGAGACGGGAGAGGCGGAGGGGTTGAAGGTGGGGGGTGAGAAAGGGAAAAGGAAGCTGAGGAGGTAGAAGGGATTGGAGGAGGGGGTGAGGAAGGGAGAAAGGAGAAGAGGAGCAGGAGACAGGAGAGGCAGAGGGGTTGAAGGTGGGAGGTGAGAAAGGGAAAAGGAAGCTGAGGAGATAGAAGGGATTGGAAGAGGGGGTGAGTTAGGGAGAAAGGAGAGAAGGAGCAGGAGACGGGGAGGCGGAGGGGTTGAAGGTGGGGGGTGAGGAAGGGAGAGGGAAGCTGAGAAAGTAGAAGGGGTTGAAGGTGGGGGGTGAGGAAGGGAGAAAGGAGAGGAGGAGCAGGAGACGGGGGAGGCGGAGGGGTTGAAGATGGGGTGTGAGAAAGGGAAAAGGCTGCTGAGGAGGTAGAAGGGATTGGAGGAGGGGGTGAGTTAGGGAGAAAGGAGAGAAGGAGCAGGAGACGGGAGGCGGAGGGGTTGAAGGTAGGGGGTGAGGAAGGGACTAAGGAGAGGAGGAGCAGGAGATAGGAGAGGCGGAGGGGTTGAAGGTGGGGGGTGAGGACGGGAGAAAGGAGAGGAGGAGCAGGAGACAGGAGAGGCAGAGGGGTTGAAGGTGGGGGGTGAGGAAGGGAAAAGGAAGCTGAGGGGGTAGAAGGGATTGGAGGAGGGGGTGAGGAAAGGAGAAAGGAGAGGAGGAGCAGGAGACAGGAGAGGCGGAGGGGTTGAAGGTGGGGGGTGAGAAAGGGAGAGGGAAGCTGAGAAGGTAGAAGGGGTTGAAGGTCGGGGGTGAGGAAGGGAGAAAGGAGAGAAGGAGCAGGAGACGGGGGAGGCGGAGGGGATTGAAGGTGGGGGTGAGCAAGGGAAAAGGAAGCTGAGGAGGTAGAAGGGATTGGAGGAGGGGGTGAGGAAGGGAGAAAGGAGAGAAGGAGCAGGAGACAGGGGAGGCGGAGGGGTTGAAGGTGGGAGGTGAGGAAGGGACTAAGGAGAGGAGGAGCAGGAGACGGGAGAGGCAGAGGGGTTGAAAGTGGGGGGTGAGCAAGGGAAAAGGAAGCTGAGGAGGTAGAAGGGATTGGAGGAGGGGGTGAGGAAGGGAGAAAGGAGAGAAGGAGCAGGAGACAGGGGAGGCGGAGGGGTTGAAGGTGGGGGTGAGGAAGGGAGAGGGAAGCCGAGGAGGAGGAGGTAGAAGGGATTGGGGTGGTGGTGAGGAAGGGAGAGGGAAGAGGAGGTGGGAGCAGTTGGCGTGGGGAAGAGGAGGGAGCCGAGCCCCGGCTGGGGGGCGACCTGGGGAGATGAGGGGGCGAGAACCGGGTGTGCGCGGGGGATCGGAGAGGGAGGCGGGGGGCTAGGGAAGGGGCGGGATCCGGGGGGAGCGCCAAGGAGGAGCGGGGTGCCAGGGGAGGGAAGGAGGGAGGGAAGGAGGGAAGGAGGGAAGGAGGGAAGGAGGGAAGGAGGGGCGGCGGAGGAGGAGGCGGCGGCGACAGGCGAAGGTGGACGCTCGGCAGATCTCGGGACCTGGCGGTCAGTGGCCTGGGCCGGGGGCGGGCCGGGGGGCCGGGAACCGGGCAGGAGGGGGCTCGGGGACCCGGGCCGGGGCTCTCCCGGAGGAGCAAGCCCCGGGTTGGGGGGACCCCCGCATCCCCAGCCTCGTCCCGCCCCCCTTCAGATAGCCATCTGCTTCTTGGGCGGGGGGACTGCCTCCCTTCCCCTTTTCCCTTCTCCCCCCTCTCCCTTCCCCGCTTCCAAACGCGAGGTCCAAGCGCCCGGGCATTCCGTGGTTGGGATGGGATGGGATGGGATGGGATGGGATGGGATGGGATGGTCCTCCCCGGGGGGTGCGGGAGGCTGCAGCCCTGTTAGTGGGGAGGGGGCTGCGGGGCCGGAGCTGCCCCGGACCCCCAGGGACCCCCTGAGCAGGGGAACGGGGGGCGAGGGCCTCGCTCCTGCCAAGTGGGGCGGATGGTGACTCCCCCGACAGACGTTTGGGGCCTGTCCCGCCCCGTCCCGGTTCGTCCGGGGCTCTCTCCCCTCCCCGGTCCGGTGGGATCGGGAGGCATCTTCCACAGGCATTAGGCGTCGTCCCCATCCTCTCCCCCCTCGACACATTCCCGCCCCGCCAGCTCCAGGTGCCAGCGCCGCCGGACCGAACTCCGCTCAACTTCCCCGTTCTAGCCCGATAATGCTACTAATAACAACAACTGTGGCATTTGTCAAGCTCTTACTAAATGCAATAATTCATTCAATAGTATTTCTTGAGCCCTTACTGCGTGCAGAGCGCTGTGCTAAGCGCTTGGAAAGCACAAGGCAGCAATAGAGACAATCCCTGCCCTCAACGGGCTCACAGTCTAGAAGGGGGGAGAAAGACATCAAAATAAGTAAATAGGCATCCGTAGCACCAATGTATATAGATAGAATTATAGATATAGATATATACATAGAGAGAGATAGATCAATCAATCAATCAATCGTATTTATTGAGCAATTACTGTGTGCAGAGCACTGTACTAAGCGCTTGGGAAGTACAAGTTAGCAACACATAGAGACGGTCCCTGCCCAACAGCGGGCTCACAGTCTAGAAGGGGAAGACAGAGAACAAAACATATGAACAAAATGAAATCAATAGAATAGATATGTACAGGTAAAATAAATGAATAAATAGAGTAATAAATAAATAAATAGATCAAAACAAGTAACAAGTAAGAACTTCTCTGGGCCTCAGGTGCCTCATCTGTAAAGTGGGGATGAAGACTGTGAGCCCCACATGGGACAACCAGATTACCTTGTATCTACCCCACCGCTTAGAACAGTGCTTGGCACATAGTAAGCACTTAACAAATACCAACATTATTATTATTATTCTATTTATTTACATGAATGCCTGTTTACTTGTTTTGATCTATCTCTCTCTATGTATATATCTATATCTATAATTCTATCTATATACATTGGTGCTACGGATGCCTGTTTACTTATTTTGATGTCTTTCTCCCCCCCTTCTAGACTGTGAGCCCGTTGTGGGCAGGGATTGTCTCTATTGCTGTCTTGTGCTTTCCAAGCGCTTAGTACAGTGCTCTGCACACAGTAAGCGCTCAATAAATATGATTGATTGATTGATTGATTAAGTGACTTGCCCAAGGTCACACAGCTGACTAGTGGCGGAGCCAGGATTAGAACCCACGACCTCTGGCTCCCCAGCCCGTGCTCTTTCCACTGAGCCATGCTTCTTCTCTATAGATATGTGCATCTATACATGAGTGGTGTGGGGCAGGGAGGAGCAAAGGGAGCAAGTTGGGGCGATGGGGAGGGGAAGCTGAGGAAAAGGGGGGCTCAGTCTGGGAAGGCCTCTCGGAGGAGGTGAGCCTTCAGTAGGGTTTCAGCTAGTTGCAGTGAGAACTGGCCCCGGCCCGGGACTCAATTTCCCAGCCTTTGGAGCTCCTGTTGCCTGCCGGGCCCCCAGTTACTGCCCCCGTTAATCAATCAAAAGTATGTATTGAGCACTCACTGTGTGCAAAACTCTGTACAAAGCGCTTGGGAGAGTGCAATACAAATAGAGCTGGTAGTCACGTTCTCTGCCCACAAGGATCTCCCAGTCTGGAGAGTGCCTGTCAGCCCCTCTCTCCACCCTCCGCTTTCCTTTCATTCATTCATTCATTTAAACGTATTTATCGAGTGCTTACTGTTTGCAGTGCACTGTACTAAGCTCTTGGGAAAGTACAATACAAAAATAAGCACATTCCCTGCCTACAGTGAGTTTATAGACTGGCGGGGGGAGAGACAGACATCAATACAAATAACTAAATTACAGGTATGTACGTAAGTGCCGTGAGGCTGGGAGGGAGAAAGAACAAAGAGAGCAAGCCAGGGTGACGCAGAAGAGAGTGGGAGAAGAGGAAAGGGGAGGAGGCTAGTCAGGGAAGGCCTCTTGGAGGAGATGTGCCCTCAGTAAGGCTTTGAAGGGGGGGAAAGTAATCGTCTGTTGTATCTGAGGAGGAAGGGAGTCCCAGGCCAGAGGCACAATGGACTCACTTGTTCCCCTCCACCTTAGGGAAAGCCTATTCTCACCCTCAGCCTGGCTCCTGCTGGAGGCTGGGACTTTGGAGGGAGATAAGGGGAGAGGCCACCCTCAGGATTATCTCTGAGTTTTGGCAGTGGTAATGCCGGCATACTGGACCCCTTGCCCTGGCCGCTGCCTCTGGAGGGGAGGACACTACTCCCTGGCTGTCCAGGAGCTGCTAGGTACCCTGTGAGCCATGATCAGTTTCCATAGTTGGTGGAGATTGGTCTAGTAATAACAACTGTGGTATTTTTAAAATGCAGTCAAGTGCAGTGTGGAGCAACTGTGCCACTCATTCATTCATTCAATCATATTTATTGAGCGCTTACTGTGTGCCGAGCACTGTACTAAGCACTTGGGAAGTACAAATCGGCCTCATATAGAGACGGTCCCTACCCAACAACGGGCTCACGGTCTAGAAGACCGCCGTGCACCAGGGTAGTTACAAAATAATGAGACCAGCTACAGCCCTGATCCCCCACAAGGCTCACAGTCCGAGGAGGACGGAGAACAGGTATTTCATCCCCATTTTATAGGTGAGGAAACAGCAGGCATGTGACAGAGCTGGGATTAGAACCCAGGCCTCTTCACTCCCAGGCCCATGCTCTTTCCACTAGGCCATGCTATTTCTCAGGACCGAAGTGAGGGTCACTGGTTCTGAGACGCCTATGTCAGGGTGAAAGTGCCCTCTCATCTGGGCCATCCCAGACCCCTACCCTCCGTCTGCTCCATTCTGCTTACTGGGCACTTGCTGGCTGCAGAGTATTGGGCTCTATGTTGGAAGGTGGGCACAGGGATCTGCGGAACCCTCCCGGCTAACATGTCCTATTTCCCTAGAAACACTGCCCATGCTGCATCTCATGAGGACTGCCTTTCTAGGCCTCCCGCGACCTCCGACCCCTGAGGTCGGAGTTCTTGTTGCCAGCCTGGGGGTCGGAGAGCAGAAGTCCAAGTGGCTGCGGAACCCAGAGGCAGGACCCTCCCGGAGCTTGGTGCCAGGCTCAGCCCGCCTCTCGGGTCGTCGGTGAACCAGTGAACTCGGCGGGTGTTGTCTCCTGGAGCAGGTCCCGGCCTGTCTGCGGGCAGACTGGGCCGGCCTGCCGGGCGACGGGCCACCTCTGAGACGGCCCCACCGTGGCCTCCATCAGCGTCACCGCCGCCAGGAGCCGGAGCTGGTTCTCGAGGCATGTAGCCAGGGTAGAGAACTCCGTGCCATTCCCGGAGCCCGTGGCAAGGTCGGTGTTAGTGACGGTGGCCTGGGAAGGAGACTCCAGCTGGGGGCGGGACCCGGGGGCCCGGTGGGCACCAGGATGCCGCACTCCAACACGTCATCCGTGTTCTCCCCGGACGACTCCTCCAACACATCCTGGGTGCCCTGGGCCACGCCGAGCACGGTCCACGGCCTCCAAATCTCACTGGCCGTGGTTCTGTCGACCATCACCCTGGCCACCGGACTCGCCAACGTCTTCGTCATCCTCGCCATCGCCCGGACCCGGAAGCTGCACACGCCCGCCAACTATCTCATTGGCTCGCTGGCCCTGACAGACCTGCTGGTGGCCGTCCTGGTCATGCCGATCAGCATCGCCTACACCGTCAGCCGCCGCTGGGCCTTCGGACAGGTCCTGTGCGACGTTTGGCTGTTTTCGGACATCACGTGCTGCACCGCTTCCATCCTGCACCTGTGCGCCATCGCGCTGGACCGCTACTGGGCGGTCACCGACGCCCTGGCCTACAGCCGGCGCCGTACGGCCGGCCGGGCGGCCGCCATGATCGCCGTCGTGTGGCTCCTATCCATCTGCATCTCCCTGCCCCCGCTCTTCTGGCGGCAGGCCGGGGCCGCGGCCGAGCTGGCCGACTGCAGGGTCAACACGGACCAGCTCTCCTATACCATCTTCTCCACCTGCGGCGCCTTCTACCTGCCCTCGGCGCTGCTGCTGGCCTTGTACAGCCGCATCTACGCGGCCGCCCGCAGCCGGGTCCTGCGGCCGCCCTCCCTGGAGGGGAAGCGCTTCACCGCGGCCCAGCTCATCGCCAGCTCGTCCGGCTCGTCCCCGTGCACCCTCAGAGCCGGCGTTCCCACTGGCCGGCCCGGCCCCGCCCGCCCGGTCAGGGTCCGGCTGGCCGGCCGGGGTCGGAGGGGCTTGTCGTCCGCCCGGGAGCGGAGAGCCACCAAGACCCTGGGCGTCATCCTGGGTGCCTTCATCGGCTGCTGGCTGCCCTTCTTCGTGGCCTCGCTGGTCCTGCCCCTCTGCCAGGGAGCCTGCTCGCTGCCCACTGCGCTCTTCGACTTCTTCACCTGGCTCGGCTACCTCAACTCCCTCATCAATCCCGTCGTCTACACGGCCTTCAACGAGGAGTTCCGGCGGGCCTTCCAGAAACTCGTCCGATTTCGGAAATGGGCCTAGTCCTGCCTCCGACCCCACCCTACTGCGGTCACTCCTTGTCCGCGCTCTCTCCTGCGAGGCTGGGCTTGGGGGAAAGGGAGTCTGCCCGGCGGGTGGCCCCGGGGTCCCCGATGCAACTGACTGTAGTTAAGAAAACCCAAACCGTTCCTTTCCCTCACCCAGCTGGACGACCCCCCTAGGCATGGGGAAGACTCGGAGGGCTTGGCCCCCAAAAGGCCGGGAAGCTTTGGAGGTGAAGGGTTTCCTTTCTCCGCACCTTGGAGGGGGCCTCCGGAGCACAGGCAAGTTGGGCAGAGAGGGCCAGGCCCAAAGGGGAGTTTTGCTGGAGGCCCCTGGAAATGGGGCTCCTGGCTGGGTCACCCTGGAAGAAAGTAAATTCCGGGGACAGGCCGTCGAGTCCCGGATGGGGTTGGAGCAGTGGAGGAGCCTGAACCGGGACTGCCCCCTTCCTCAGCGATTACTGACGGGTCTTGGGGAGTGGTGGGGCGATGGGTGACGAGCAGGAGGCGAGCCTCCAGCCACGGTTTGAACACGGGGTTACCAATAGCAACTGGTGTGTGTTTGGGGGGCTTTGGCCAATAAATACGGGAGCAGCCGGAATGGGGCTGGGCTGCTTACTCCTGGCGGAGATGGGAGGATTCCTGGGGGGTAGAGCGGGGTGTCTGTACTTGACTCCTGAGCTAAGGGGGCAGGGAGTGGTGCTGAGAGATGGGAAGTCCAGGGGGAGAGCCTACTTCTGGGTCATCAGACTACAAACAAAGCCCCAAGGGTCAACTCCCTGGCCTGTGCAGCCCAAGGCTCTGTCTCCGGCATGGGCACCGAGGCATGTGGAGGAACCAGCTGCTGGCTGCCCTCCTGGGCACCAACCCTCGGGGCTTGGGATGGACCAGCACATACCCCTGACTCTCCCTTCTCCATCCCTGACTCCCCCCTGCCCTGCCCCTCCAGCGACCCAAACGCAGACATTTGTGCCGTGGCTCTATCCAAAACCCAGCGGTCCTACTGCCGTCTCCATGGGGACACATCCCATGCCCATCCCGCACTGGGAGAAGATGCTTTTCCTGCCGTGTGTCCCGAACCTGCCATCCTCCAGAACCAGTGGGGGCCCCTCGCCCTGGCCAGGTGGGATGGGATTTGGGGATTAGCACTTCCATTTCCAACCCGCCCACTCAACCCCTCTTTGGCTCTGTCCATCCCAACCCTGACCCCCTCTCAGCCCATGTCTGACCAGCCTGAAGATTCCCGATCATTTCGGGAATTGTACAAACAACTAGCACAGCCTGCAGGGTCTCAGGGGCAGGCAGCTGTGGCCCACACTGGACAGAACCGACTCCTGTGACACCTGCCTAGAGGTGCCTGAAATAATGATGATAATAATAATATTTGTTAGGCACTCATTATGTGCCAGTCACCGTACTAAGCATTGGGTGGATACAAGCAAATCAGGTTGGACACAGTCCCTGTCCCACGTGGGGCTCCCAGTCTCGATCCCCATTTTACAGTTGAGGTAACTGTGGCCCAGAGAAGTGAAGTGACTTGCTCGAGGTCACACAGCAGACAAGTGGCAGAGCCAGGGTTAGAACCCATGACCTTCTGATTCCCCAGCCCGTGCGCTATCCACTAGGCCAGGCTGATTCTCTGAAATGCCCATAGCTGGGTTGGGACGAGGTAAGAGTGGTATTAGAATACCACCTCTTCTAATAATAATAATAATAATGTTGGCATTTGTTAAGCACTTACTATGTGCAAAGCACTGTTCTAAGCGCTGGGGTAGATACAAGGTAATCAGGTTGTCCCACGAGGGGCTCACAGTCTTCATCCCCATTTTACAGATGAGGGAGCCGAGGCCCAGAGAAGTGAAGTGACTTGCCCAATGTCACACAGCTGACAATTGGCAGAGCCGGGATTTGAACCCACGACCTCTGACTCCAAAGCCCGGGCTCTTTTCCACTGAGCCACGCTGCTTCTCTATGTTAATATGTTTCGTTCTCTGTCTCCCCCTTCTAGACTGTGAGCCCACCGTTGGGGTAGGGACCGTCTCTATATGTTGCCAACGGGTACTTCCCAAGAGCTTAGTCCAGTGCTTTGCACACAGTAAGCGCTCAATAAATACGATTGATTGATTGAGAAGCAGCATGGCTCAGTGGAAAGAGCCCGGGCTTTGGAGTCAGAGGTCATGGGTTCAAATCCCAGCTCCGCCAATTGTCAGCTGTGTGACTTTGGGCAAGTCACTTCACTTCTCTGTGCCCCAGTTACCTCATCTGTAAAATGGGGATTAAGACTGTGAGCCCCCCGTGGGGCAACCTGATTACCTTGTTACCTCCCCAGCGCTTAGAACAGTGCTTTGCACATAGTAAGCGCTTAATAAATGCCATTATTTTTGAGAAGCAGCGTGGCTCAGTGGAAAAAGCCCGGGCTTTGGAGTCAGAGGTCATGGGTTCAAATCCCGGCTCCACCACTCGTCAGCTGTGTGACTTTGGGCATGTCACTTAACTTCTCTGGGCCTCAGTTCCCTCATCTGTAAAATGGGGATGAAGACTGTGAGCCCCACGTGGGACAACCTGATCATCATCATCATCATCATCATCATCATCAATCATATTTATTGAGCGCTTACTGTGTGCAGAGCACTGTACTAAGCGCTTGGGAAGTACAAGTTGGCAACACATAGAGACAGTCCCTACCCAACAGTGGGCTCACAATCTAAAAATAGAATAGATATGTACAAGTAAAATAAATAAATAAATAGAGTAATAAATATGTACAAACATATATACATATATACAGGTGCTGTGGGGAAGAGAAGGAGGTAAGATGGTGGGGATGGAGAGAGGGCCGAGGGGGAGAGGAAGGAAGGGGCTCAGTCTGGGAAGGCCTCCTGGAGGAGGTGAGCTCTCAGTAGGGCCTTGAAGGGCCTTAAATACCATTTGGCCGTGTGGTTCAGTGGAAAGAGTCACAGTTCATGGGATCAAATCCCGGCTCCACCACATGCCTGCTGTGTGACCTTGGGCCAGTCATTTAACTTCTCTGAGCCTCAGTTACCTCATCTGTAGAGCCCCACGTGGGACAGCCTGATCACCTTGTATTCCCCCAGCACTTAGAACAGTGCTTTGCACATAGTTAGTGCTTAACAAATGCTATTATTATTATTATTATTATTATTACCCCAATGCTTCTTTCCCAATGCTTAGTTCTGCGCTTTGCACGCTTAGAGAAGCAGCGTGGCTCAGTGGAAAGAGCACGGGCTTTGGAGTCAGAAGTAGTCATATTTATTGGAATCAATAAATATGATTGATGATGATCACCTTGTAAATTCCCCAGCGCTTAGAACAGTGCTCTGCACATAGTAAGCGCTTAATAAATGCCATTATTATTATTATTATTGATTGATTGATTGATTGATTGATTGAGGAAGGTCAGGGCCGCACCCGGCCGTTCCCGGGCCGGCCAGCAGGGGGCGCGGGGGGCTCGGGAAAAGCCGTTGCCGCCGCATTTCCTTCCGCAGACCCTGGGTTGCCTTCCTTCCCACAATGCACTGGGGCCGCCTGCCCCACGTGGATAATTAATAATAATAATGATGGCATTTGGTAACCAATTACTATGTGATGATGATGATGATGGCATTTATTAAGCGCTTCCTACGTGCAAAGCACTGTTCTAAGCACTGGGGAGTTTACAAAGTGATCAGGTTGTCTCACGGGGGAGCTCACAGTCTTAATCCCCATTTTACAGATGAGGGAACTGAGGCCCAGAGAAGTGAAGTGACTTGCCCAAAGTCACACAGCTGACAATTGGCAGAGCCGGGATTTGAACCCATGAACTCTGACTCCAAAGTGCGGGCTCTTTCCACTGAGCCACGCTGCTTCTCCAAGCACTGTGCCATGTGCCAAGCACTGTTCTATTCATTCATTCATTCATTCATTCATTCATTCATTCATATTTATTGAGCGCTTACTGTGTGCAGAGATTTCTAGACTGTGAGCCCACTGTTGGGTAGGGACTGTCTCTATATGTTGCCAACTTGGACTTCCCAAGCGCTTAGTACAGTGCTCTGCACACAGTAAGCGCTCAATAAATACAATTGATTGATCGATTGCAGAGCACTGCACTAAGCGCTTGGGAAGTCCAAGTTGGCAACATATAAAATATATATATAAAATATAACATGTAAAATGGGGATGAAGACTGTGAGCCTCCTGTGGGACAGCCTGATCACCTTGTAACCACCCCAGCGCTTAGAACAGTGCTCTGCACATAGGAAGCGCTTAACAAATGCCATTAAAAAAAAAACACATAGAGACAGTCCCTACCCAACAGTGGGCTCACAGTCTATCAATCAATCGTATTTATTGAGCGCTTACTGTGTGCAGAGCACTGTACTAAGCGCTTGGGAAGTACAAGTCGGCAACACATAGAGACAGTCCCTACCCAACAGCGGGCTCACAGTCTAGAAGGGGGAGACAGAGAACAAAACCAAACGCACTGACAAAATAAAATAAATAGAATAGATATGTACAAGTAAAATAAATAGAGTAATAAATATGTACAAACATATATACATATATCCAGGTGCTGTGGGGAAGGGAAGGAGGTAAGATGGGGGGATGGAGGGGGGATGAGGGGGAGAGGAAGGAAGGGGCTCAGTCTGGGAAGGCCTCCTAGAAGAGTGGGCTCCTAGTCTAGAAGAGTGGGCTCACTAAGCACTGGAGGGGGGATTCAAGGTAATCAGGTGGTCCCACATGGGGCTCACGGTCTTAATCCTCATTTTGCAGATGAGGGAACTGAGGCCCAGAGAAGTGGACTTGCCCAAAGTCACCCAACTGACAGGTGGCGGAGGTGGAATTGGAACCCACCACCTCTGACTCCCAAGCCCGGGCTCTTTCCCCCGAGCCACGGTGGGTTCGCGGGTGGTCCTGCCCCCTCCGGCGCAGGTGGACTCGGATCCGGACCCGCGGAGGGGGTTGCCAACTTGTACTTCCCAAGCGCTTAGTACAGTGCTCTGCACACAGTAAGCGCTCAATAAATACGATTGATTGATTGATTGACCCAAGGCAGATTGCGGGGCCGAGCGCGTGGCCCCTCCACCGCCGGGGGAGCAGGCCCACACTGGCCTGGGGCTTCTCCGGGGGCAAGTGGAGCTGAGGGAATAGGGGGGCCACCCTGGGTGACAGATCTTTGCCCCTGGAGGTTGTTGGGGGGCCTGGAAAGAGGCAAGGAGGAGCCCATCCCACTCAGCAGGAGGTAGGTAGGAGGCATGGAGGAGGCCAGGAAACCCACCCGTATTGGAGGGGGGGGCAAAGCAGTGCCCCCATAATTGTACAGTGCTCTACACACAGTAAGCGCTCAATAAATGTGATTGAATGAATAATTGGAACGGAGGAGCGCTAACCCCCAACCACCGCACTGGGAACTGGGGAGTGGACGGGAGCCGGGCGGGGGGCTGGAACTGGAAACCGGGAGGCCACCGACCATCCGTCCGTCCCGCACCTGCTGGACCAGCCACTCTGGAAGGCCCCGACCATTTCCCCTCCGGCTCCGGTCCGCAGCCTCCTTGGTCCTCCCCCGGGGATGCAGGGAAAACGGGCCTGGAGCAGGCCCGGCCCAGCCTGGTGTCCTGTCTCCCGGCCCCCGTCTGCAGGAAATACGGCCGGGAACGCCCAGCACGGCTCCCCACGTTATTGTTCCCGCTTCCCGAGCCGAGGAAGGACAGGCTGGGTCCGTGGAAACTCCCGCTCCCCTCACCGCGACCCTCGTCTTCCCGCTAAATCCGTTGCACCCGGACGGCCCTCAATAAATAACCATTACTTCTGCTGCTGTTGCTGCAGGCCCTCCTGGGGCACTTACCCTCCCTTGTCCCTGGCACCAGACCTGACCCCTGTCCCCTTGGGGACTTTTTGCGGGGAAGGGGGGATTGTGTGTTTGTGTGTATGTGAGTGTGTGTACGCAGCTGGGTCCCAGGGGCTCTCCTGGGCTGGGGGAAGGCAATCAATCAATCAATCAATCAATCGTATTTATTGAGCGCTTACTGTGTGCAGAGCACTGTACTAAGCGCTCGGGAAGTACAATCTGGCAATATATAGAGACAGCCCCTACCCAACAGTGGGCTCACAGTCTAGAATCGTGCTAGGGCCACCGGTCGCCGCCATCGTGGGGGAAAACGGGCCCCTGGCCCCTGCAGGAAACGCCCACGGCGGATTTTGGTGCAAGACTCTTTCGGGTTTCATGGGGGCTGGGCGGGCTCTGGAAGCACGTGGGGATGGAGAGAGAGGGAGGGAGGGAGGATTGGGGTCGGGGGAAGAAGGGAGAAAAGGAGACACTTTCTGGAAACTTCAACCAGCCAAAACCCCGGGGGGTGCAGGGCTGGCTGGGGTGGGTGGGGCCCGGGGTCTTAAACCAGGTGGCTCTGAGGGGAGGGGAGGGGGGACAGGCATGAAGCAGGGCAGCCATTTGGAGTTCCCTGCCTCCCGTCTTCCAGGATCAATCAATCAATCGTATTTATTGAGCGCTTACTGAGAGTGCAGAGCAGTGTACTAAGTGCTTGGGAAGTACAAGTTGGCAACATATAGACAGTCCCTACCCGACAGTGGGCTCACAGTCTAGAAGGATGTGTTCACTTTCCCTATGTAAAGGTTGACATTTACTAAGCAGCTTCTGAGTGATTTCGAATCCCCAGAGATCCCCCAACTAACTCCTCTGCTTTCCTAGGGGAAGCCCCATCCCTATAGAGAAGATTCGTAGCCATAGACAAGCCCCGGCCCTTTTTCAGAAGTTCAGGGACAGTGGCCCTACAAAGCCGAGACTTGATTTCCACCTTCCAGGAACAGCAGTCTTGCGGTCGGTCGTTAGAGAGGCCTGGGCTCCGGCTGCTTCACTGCCCGCTGGCCCCTCTGCAGGAGGGAGCAAGGGAAGGAGCCCGCAGTGTTGCGGCAAACGGCAGCAGCTGATGCAGCGCGGGCTCCGCAGCGACTCCCAGATGCGAGGACTTGAGGACGCGGAGCGGAAAAGTACCAGGAGCCTGTGCGGTGAACACCGGGTGGGAGTCCGTCGGCGCTTAGAACAGTGCTCGGTACCTAATAAACGCCTAACAAATGCCATCATTATTATTACTAAAGCCAGCAGCTTCTTGCTGAGACACTGGGCCAGCGGCCTAGGCGTGCTGGGTTCCTGCCATAGCTGGATGTTTGAGAGCTGGGGAAACCCAGAGTAGCTTCCACCACCCAGTCTGTTGAAGTGGGGCGGGATTTGGGAATGCGAGTCCGGTGGCCGGGGTGATAGGGCCAAGACACCCAGGGTTTAGGTCAGTGAGCCGGGTGGGCGAGGGGCTTGGCAAGTAGAAGATGACTCCCGGGTGACTCGATGTCTCCCGGGTGGGGCAGGAGGCTTTAGAGCTGGGGTGAGGAGCTGGAATAACCGAGCCCCGATACCTGGCATTGGAGGGGGGACGGAGGAGGATGGAGACACGGTCCCGGTCCCTCGGGGTGCTGAACCAGACCCCAGTATAGTTTGGGCAAGGGGGTGCTGATGAGGTGTGTATCCTGGGGACACCTCCCTGGAAAAAGGGGCACAGAAGGCCTGCCCAGACTATGAGCCCAGCACTAGCTACAATCAATGTCATATTTATTGGGCACTTACTGAGCGCTGTGCCCTTGGGAGAGTAGGTAGACACGTTCCCTGCCCACAAGAGCTTCCAGTCTAGAGAGGGAGACAGACATTAATATAAATACATAAATTACAGATATGTCCATAAGTGTGAAAGGGTAGAGGTTCTCTCTCTCCTCCCCTAATGGGCCCCAGGACCCAGTGGGAGGATTGTGGCCCTGAGGTCACAATAATAATTACAGTACTTTGTTAAGTACTTTAAGTGCTGGAGTAGATACAAGGTAATCTGGTTGCCTTATGTGGGGCTCACTGTCTGATTCCCCATTGTACAGATGAGGTGACTGAGTCTCAGAGTAGTAAAGTGGCTTGCCCAAGATCACACAGCAGACAAGTGGCAGAGCCGGGATTAGAACCCATGACATTATGGCCTGTGCCATTCTGCCCTTTTTTAAAAAATTTAGGGTATTTGTTAGTCACTCTGCACCAGGCGTGCACTAAACTCTGGAATGGATAAAAGCTAATCAGGTTGGGCATTGTCCACGTCCCACATGGGGCTCACACTATTAATCCACATTTTACCGACGGAGACACCGAGGCACAGAGAAGTTATGCGACTTGCCCAAGGTCATGCAGGAGACAAAGCAGTGTGGCTCAGTGGCAAGAGCCTGGGCTTGGGAGTCAGAGGTTGTGGGTTCTAATCCTGGCTCCGCCACTGTCAGCTGTGTGACTTTGGGCAAGTCACTTAACTTCTCTGGACCTCAGTTACCTCATCTGTAAAATGGGGATTAAGACTGTGAGCCCCATGTGGGATAACCTGATCACCTTTGTATAATAATAATGGCATTTGTTAAGTGCTTACTGTGTGTGCAAAGCACTGTTCTAAGTGCTGGGGGGGGGGGAATACAAGGTGATCAGGTTGTCCCACGTGGGGCTCACAGTCTTAATCCCCATTTTACAGATGAGGGAACTGAAGCACAGAGAAGTTAAGTGACTTGCCCAAAGTCACACAGCTGACAATTGGCAGAGCTGGGATTTGAACCCACAACCTCTGACTCCAAAGCCCGGGCTCTTTCCACTGAGCCATGCTGCAAATTCATTCAATCAATCAATCAACCAATCGTATTTATTGAGCGCTTACTGTGTGCAGAGCACCGTACTAAGCACTTGGGAAGTCCAAGTTGGCAACATATAGAGACAGTCAATCGTTTTTATTGAGCGCTTACTGTGTGCAGAGCACCGTACTAAGTGCTTGGGAAGTCCAAGTTGGCAACATATAGAGACAGTCCCTACCCAACGGTGGGCTCACAGTCTAGAAGGGGGGACAGAGAACAAAACCAAACCTACTAACAAAATAAAATAGAATAGATATGTACAAGTAAAATAAATAAATAAATAGAGTAATAAATATGTACAAACATATATACAGGTATATACCGCACCAAGTGCTTCCCAAGCGCTTAGTACTGTGCCCTGCACACAGTAAGCGCTCAATAAATACGATTGATTGATTGATTGGTTTAGGGTGGTGGTATAATAATAATAATAATATAATGATAACATTTATTAAGCGCTTACTATGTGCAAAGCACTGTTCTAAGCGCTGAGGCGGTTACAAGGTAATCAGGTTGTCCCACGTGGGGCTCACAGTCTCCACCCCCATTTTCCAGATGAGGCAACCGAGGCCCAGAGAAGTTAAGCGACTTGCCCAAAGTCACCCAGTTGACAATTGGCAGAGCCGGGGATTTGAACCCACGACCTCTGACTCCAAAGCCCGGGCTCTTTTCCATCGAGCCACGCTGGCGGTATATGTTTGTACATATTTATTACTCTATTTATTTATTTTACTTGTTCATATCCATTCTATTTATTTTATTTTGTTAGCAGGTTTGGTTTTGTTCTCCGTCTCCCCCTTTTAGACTGCGAGCCCGCCGTTGGGTAGGGACTGTCTCAGGATGTTGCCAACTTGGACTTCCCAAGCGCTTAGTCCAGTGCTCTGCACCCAGTAAGCGCTCAATAAATACAATTGATTGATGATTGATTGGCTGTCTCGAGATGTTGCCAACTTGGACTTCCCAAGCGCTTAGTCCGGTGCTCTGCACACGGTAAGCGCTCAGGAAATACGATTGATTGATCGATTGACTCAAGAAAGTGCTCTGCACCCAGTAAGCGCTCAAGAAATACGATTGATTGATGATTGATTGGCTGTCTCGAGATGTTGCCAACTTGGACTTCCCAAGCGCTTAGTCCGGTGCTCTGCACACGGTAAGCGCTCAGGAAATACGATTGATTGATCGATGATTGACTCAAGAAAGTGCTCTGCACACAGTAAGCGCTCAGGAAATACGATTGATTGATTGATTGATCGATCGATCGATCGATCCCCCTCCCTCGCCCGCCCTGCTGTGACGTCCGGAGCAGGGCCCCGCCCCGCCCCGCGGCCCGGCCGCCCCGCCCCGCATTGTCAGTCCCGCGGCGCCCGACCCGCCGCGCCGGCCTTCCCGGGGCCACCGAGGCCACCGAGCCACGGGGACCGGGGACACGAGGCCGAGGCCCCCGCCACCGGAAGTCGGCGAGGACACCCCTCCCCCCGCCCCCGCAGGGACCGGCCGAAGGCGGCGGCGCCCCCCCCCCCCCCCCACCTCCGAGGTACCGGCGGCGGCGGCGGCGGCGGCGGGAAGCGCGGGAACCTCAACGCTCCCTCCTGGCCCCGCGCCTCGTCCGGGAGCCGGCCCGGAGGGAGAGTCTCTGAGGAGAGAGATCGGGTCCCCCCCCCCCGGGGGCGAGGGGCGGCCTTGGCGGAGAACGGGCACGCCGAGGGGAGACCGGGGGGCGAGAGAGTCTCTGAGGAGACAGCCGGCTGGTCTCTGACCGGGGCCATCGGCTCTGAGGGGAGGTTTCCGACGGGGCGTCTCTGAGGGGACGTCTCTGACGGGGGCCGTCGTCTCTGAGGGGAGGTCACTGACGGGGGGGGCATCTCTGAGGGGAGATCTCTGACGGGGCCATTTTTGAGGGGACGTCTCTGACGGGGGCCATCTCTGAGGGGACGTCTCTGACGGGGGTCCATCGTCTCTGAGGGGAGATCTCTGAGGGGAAGTCTCTGACGGGGGCCATCTCAGTGGGGAGGTCTCTGACGGCGGGGCATCTCTGAGGGGAGGTCTCTGACGGGGGGCGTCTCTGAGGGGAGATCTCTGACGGGGCCATCTTTGAGTGGACGTCTCTGACGGGGGCCATCTCTGAGGGGAGATCTCTGAGGGGGAGTCTCTGACGGGGCCATCTCAGTGGGGAGGTCTCTGACGGCGGGGCATCTCTGAGGGGAGGTCTCTGACGGGGGGCATCTCTGAGGGGAGATCTCTGACGGGGGGCATCTTTGAGGGGACGTCTCTGACGGGGGCCATCTCTGAGGGGAAGTCTCTGACGGGGGGGCCATCGTCTCTGAAGGGAGGTCACTGACGGGGGGGGCGTCTCTGAGGGGAGATCTCTGACGGGGCCATCTTTGAGGGGACGTCTCTGACGGGGGCCATCTCTGAGGGGAAGTCTCTGAGGGGAGATCTCTGACGGGGGCCAGCTCTGAGGGGAGATTTCTGAGGGGAAGTCTCTGACGGGGGCCATCTCAGTGGGGAGGTCTCTGACGGCGGGGCATCTCTGAGGGGAGGTCTCTGACGGGGGGCATCTCTGAGGGGAGATCTCTGACGGGGCCATCTTTGAGGGGACGTCTCTGACGGGGGCCATCTCTGAGGGGAAGTCTCTGAGGGGAGATCTCTGACGGGGCCATCTCTGAGGGGGGATCTCTGAGGGGAAGTCTCTGACGGGGGCCATCTCAGTGGGGAGGTCTCTGACGGCGGGGCATCTCTGAGGGGAGGTCTCTGACGGGGGGCGTCTCTGAGGGGAGATCTCTGACGGGACCATCTTTGAGGGGACGTCTCTGACGGGGACCATCTCTGAGGGGAAGTCTCTGACGGGGGCCACCGTCTCTGAAGGGAGGTCACTGACGGGGGGGCATCTCTGAGGGGAGATCTCTGACGGAGCCATCTTTTGAGGGGACGTCTCTGACGGGGGCCATCGTCTCTGAGGGGAGATCTCTGACGGGGGCCATCTCTGAGGGGAAGTCTCTGACGGGGCCATCTCAGTGGGGAGGTCTCTGACGGCGGGGCATCTCTGAGGGGAAGTCTCTGACGGGGGGCGTCTCTGAGGGGAGATCTCTGACGGGGCCATCTTTGAGGGGACGTCTCTGACGGGGGCCATCTCTGAGGGGAAGTCTCTGAGGGGAGATCTCTGACGGGGGCCATCTCTGAGGGGAGATCTCTGAGGGGAAGTCTCTGACGGGGGCCATCTCTGAGGGGAAGTCTCTGAGGGGAGATCTCTGACGGGGGCCATCTCTGTGGGGAGGTCTCTGACGGGGAAGTCTCTGACGGGGGCCATCTCAGTGGGGAGGTCTCTGACGGCGGGGCATCTCTGAGGGGAGGTCTCTGACGGGGGGCGTCTCTGAGGGGAGATCTCTGACGGGGCCATCTTTGAGGGGACGTCTCTGACGGGGGCCATCGTCTCTGAGGGGAGATCTCTGAGGGGAAGTCTCTGACGGGTGCCATCGTCTCTGAGGGGAAGTCTCTGACGGGGGCCATCGTCTCTGAGGGGAAGTCTCTGACGGGGGCCATCGTCTCTGAGGGGAAGTCTCTGACGGGGGGCCATCGTCTCTGAGGGGAGATCTCTGACGGGGTCATCTTTGAGGGGACGTCTCTGACGGGGGCCATCGTCTCTGAGGGGAGGTCTCTGAGGGGAAGTCTCTGACGGGGGCCATCGTCCCTGAGGGGAGATTTCTGACGGGGGGCCATCTCTGAGGGGAGATCTCTGAGGGAAGTCTCTGACGGGGGCCATCTCAGTGGGGAGGTCTCTGACGGCGGGGCGTCTCTGAGGGGAGGTCTCTGACGGGGGGCATCTCTGAGGGGAGATCTCTGACGGGGCCATCTTTGAGGGGACGTCTCTGACGGGGGCCATCTCTGAGGGGAGATCTCTGAGGAGAAGTCTCTGACGGGGGCCATCGTCTCTGAGGGGAGGTCTCTGAGGGGAGATCTCTGACTGGGGCCATCGTCTCTGAGGGGAGGTCTCTGAGGGGAGATCTCTGACTGGGGCCATCTCCGAGGGGAGATCTCTGAGGGGAAGTCTCTGACGGGGGCCATCTCTGAGGGGAGGTCTCTGACGGGGGCGTCTCTGAGGGGAGATCTCTGACGGGGGCCATCTTTGAGGGGAGGTCTCTGACGGGGGCCATCTCTGAGGGGAGATCTCTGAGGGGAAGTCTCTGACGGGGGCATCTCTGAGGGGAGATCTCTGACGGGGGCCATCGTCTCTGAGAGGAGGTCTCTGACGGGGGGCTATCGTCTCTGAGGGGAGGTCTCTGACGGGGGCCATCGTCTCAGAGGGGAGGTCTCTGACGGGGGGCCATCGTCTCTGAGGGGAGGTCACTGACGGAGGGGCCATATCTGAGGGGAGATCTCTGACGGGGCCATCTTTGAGGGGACGTGTCTGACGGGGGGCATCTCTGAGGGGAGATCTCTGACGGGGCCATCTTTGAGGGGACGTCTCTGACGGGGGGCATCTCTGAGGGGAGATCTCTGACGGGGGCCATCTCTGAGGGGAGATCTCTGAGGGGAAGTTTCTGACGGGGGCCATCTCAGTGGGGAGGTCTCTGACGGCGGGGCATCTCTGAGGGGAGATCACTGACGGGCGCCATCGTCTCTGAGGGGAGGTCTCTGACGGGGGCCATCTCTGAGGGGAGATCTGTGAGGGGAAGTCTCTGACGGGGGCCATCATCTCAGAGGGGAGGTCTCTGACGGGGGGGGTCGTCGTCTCTGAGGGGAGGTCACTGACGGGGGGGGCACCTCTGAGGGGAGATCTCTGACGGGGCCATCTTTGAGGGGACGTCTCTGACGGGGGGCATCTCTGAGGGGAGATCTCTGACGGGCGCCATCGTCTCTGAGAGGAGGTCTCTGACGGGGGGCCATCGTTTCTGAGGGGAAGTCTCTGACGGGGGGCATCTCTGAGGGGAGATCTCTGACGGGGGGCATCGTCTCCGAGGCGAGAGGGCGATGCGGCTGGGTCGGGGGCCGGGGCAGGAGGAGAAGGAAGAGGAGGGAGAGTCAGCCCCGGGGGCCTCAGGGCGCCTTGGCGTCGGGGAGGGGGCTCCACAGGAGGGACGGGGGGAGGGGAGAGGCGATTTCTGCCTCCCTGCCCGCCCCCCCGTCGGCCTCCCGTCCGCCCGGGAGGAAGGAAGTGCTCCGACAGGAAGAGCCGGGAGATGGAGGAGGAGGAGGAGGAGGAGGAGGAGGAGGAGCGGGGGGGAGGGTTTGGGAAAGGGAAAGGCCCGGGGAGCGGGCCGGCCGGTCCTTGCCCCCCTCCCCTGCCCCGATCCCGCCCCTCGGCGCGGCCCGGAGTGGGTGCGGCCAGAGGCGAGCGGGCACGGGAGGGCAGGGGAACCAGGGCCCGCCACCGCCGCCGCCGCCGCCGCCTTAGCAGCTGTCCGCCCCGGCTTCCCGGCCTTCCTGGGCGATGCCGGCTCCTGCCAGACCAATGGGCTGAGAAGGAATGCGAGGCATTTGCTTTGTTGAAGTTGCCAGTAGACAGTCCTCCAACCTAATTAATGAAGGAATCCGAAAAAGAAAGTCGGGGGAGTGGGGTGGGGGGTGGGGGCTAATTACCGGCCAAGTTGGGCCTGGGGCTCGCCCCAGCTCCAGGGGTGGCTTTTTCTCCTGCCAACTCCCCAGGGGGGCCCAGGCGGTGGGCCCTAACTTGCCGTTAGGGATTTCTCCGGACCCCTTCCCCAGGTCCCGGGACCATCCGGCTCTTGGCCCAGAATCAATCAATCAATCGTATTTATTGAGCGCTTACTGTGTGCAGAGCACCGTACTAAGCGCCTGGGAAGTACAAGCTGGCAACATATACGCTCTGCCCTGCTCCAGGGCAGCCCCCACCCCCTAACGGAGAAGCAGCGTGGCTCAGTGGGAAAGAGCATGGGCTTTGGAGTCAGAGGTCGTGGGTTCAAATCACAGCTCCGCCACTTGTCAGCCGTGTGACTTTGGGCAAGTCACTTCACTTCTCTGGGCCTCAGTGACCTCATCTGTAAAATGGGGATTAAGACTGTGAGCCCCACGTGGGACAACCTGGTCACCTTGTAATCTCCCCAGCGCTTAGAACAGTGCTTTGCACATAGTAAGCGCTTAATAAATGCCATCATTAAATGCCATCATTAACGGAGAGGCAGCGGGAAGGGGGGCGGGGGAAGCACCTCCCCGGTTAGCGCAGTGACCTTGGGGAAGGCGACCCCCTCCGGGGGTCTGGTGCCGCCATTCTCCGAGACCCGGGGTTGGGGGGGACCCCCGGGGGGTGATGACCCTCCACCGTTCGTAAGCACAGCTTTTGGCCCCCTGGTCCTGCAGGGTCACATGGGGTTTGAAATGGTTAAATGAAGTAACAAGTAGCAAATTCTTCTGTGTCAGAAATAATTATTTTGATCAGAATTTCCCCCAGGGCAGATATGTTTTCGCTCAATTTACTCTGAGGAATTTTCCAAGTTTCTAAAACTAAACCATTTTCCTAAACGTTGTAACTAAAGCTGTTGGAGGAAACTGGGAGAAGCCGGGGGCTCCGGCGAATCGGTGCAGGCCGGTTTACTGGGGAAATGAGCATGGTTTGGCTCTGTTGTTTGCGATTTAGAGGTCCTCTTCTCTCCTCTCCGCGCTCTGCAGCCTGACCTCGCTTTCCTGAATATCCCAAAAGCCTAGAGAGTCGCCTTTTCTCTGCAGGCGAATGCAAACGAGGGACTGCAGTGGCTCAGGGCTCCGTTGGATTGGAGCTCAGCCACCCAGTGGCCCCACACTTCGAGGGCGGGTTCAGGGAGAGAAAGGACTTACCGGCCCGGTCTCCTCAGGGATTCAATGAGATTGTGGGGGGAGGAAGGGACGCATGCGACATGCTCAGGTGACCGTGGGCCCTTTCCCAAAAAAGCCCAGTCTGCAGCCTTTGTAAAATGCACACCCTGCTGGCTGGCTCTGACCGCATTTGATTTTTGTCATTCCGTGTCCCCGTCACCTTGAGGGAGTTGATGTAGTGATGAGCGCTTGGTGGGTGGCACTCGAGATCTCCTTTCTGCTCCTCCTTTCTGCTCCTGACTTAGGATGACCTTGGCCCTCATAATTACCCTAATCGTGAGGATGGCATTTATTCAGTGGTTTCTGTGCTTCGGATACTGTGCTAATTGTCCCCGGAGAGTCGGAGAGGGAGGGAGGACGACTGTCGCATCCGCATTTTATGAGTGAGCGAACCGAGGCCCCGGGAGGAGAGGAGACTCGCCCAGGGTCCCTCATGGCAGGCAGGTGTCCGCGACGGGGCTAGGACCTGGGTTGCCCAACTCACAGCCGCGTGTTCTTCTGGCCCTTTTGTGGCCCCTCTTTGGGCTGGGTTTTCTGGGGGGCCTGAGTCCCAGGGCTGCTTGTGGAGCAGTCTGAGAGCTCAAGCTGCACGAAGTGCCGCGTGTCCCTCCGGGGAAGGGTGCTGGGGACGTTCAACCCCGGGCGGTGGATAGATGTCGGCCCCGGCAGGAGTCCCCGCGGTGCGCACTGCAGAGCTGCACTCACTTTGGATGCCAGCCGGAAGCCCTCTAAATCGAGTAAGCCCAGTCAGCCCCACCCAGACCTGCCAATGAGCAGGCTGAGCCTATCCTGCTTCTTGAGCGGGTGCCAACCGAGCCTGTCCTCTCCAGTTAGTTTGTGCAGCTGGTACCCAAGGAGCCGGGAGAGGTGCTCTCGGGGCGGGCTTCTGGGATGCCGGGAGAGGTGCTCTCGGGGCGGGCTTCTGGGATGCCGCGCGGCCTCATCGGCATCACCCTGCCTTGCCTGCCTGTGGTGGCAGAGGGGAAACCCAATCCACTTCGGCGCATACCGCATTGTCGGCTGCAAGAAAAGCCCTGGCCCAGCTTGGGAAACGCAGACTGCTGCTAAGCCAGTCCCCAGGTCACATTTCTGACATATTGAGGCAGTGATGTAACAGGACGTGGGGAGGTGGGAGGGGGGGCAGCTGCGGTGGCCTCCCCAGGCACAGCAGGCACAGGCTGGAGAAAGGGCCCCAGGAGGGTCTTTCCTGTGCCCATCTCAATCCCTGGAGCTGTATCCAAAGCTCCCCTCTCCCTGGGTGCAGGGAAGCAGAGAGCAGGAAGGGAGCAGCCTCTGCTTTCTCCCCCCATCCCCGGGCTTGGGGAAAGCCCCTGGGATGGAGCCCTGCAGCCTGGTGGCCAGAGGTTGACTGGGAGCGGCGGTCCCCTGACAGAGGAGCCTCCACACTTCCCTCTAGCCTAGGGACCCTCAACCTTCCTTCCTCTTCCTCTTTCCCATCTGTGGTGTCTGGGAAGAGGGGTGAAGCGGTAATATTGGGCTGGGGTGGGTGGGGCGGAGAGGGAAGGACCCAGTCAGTGCCTTCATCCAGGTGTGAAATTGGGGAGTTACGTGCCTGGTTTGGCTCATAAAAATAACAATAATAACAACAGTAATAAAAAGACATAATTGCATCATTAGGCATTCACTACACATGCCAAGTTCTGTACTAAGCGCTGGGCAGATACAGGACTATCAAGGAGGACACAGCCCCTGTCCCACTTGGGGCTCACAGTCTGAGGGGAAAGGAGAACAGGTATTGAGTCTCCACTGTACAGATGAGGAAACTGAAACACAGGTCATTCAGCAGGCAAGCGACGGAGCCGGGGTTGGGGCCCGGTCCACCGATTCCCAGGCCTATGTTCTTTCTGTCGTCAGGCCAGGCTGCTCCCCTATCACCCCTCTCCCATCCAGCAGACCGGGAAATTGTGGACACGGCAGTTTATTCCCGGCGAAACCTTGGCTGTGGATATGCGATTTCCGCTGGCTATCTGCTTGTTGCTGCTCTGAATAGTGGGAATGGGAGCCAGAGTGGCAGTGAGTGTCCTCTGTCGAGTTTCCTGTAGTCGCCAAGTGCCTGATTATCTCCCCCTCCAACCTGCCCTCCCACCCCACCCCTCATGTGGACTGAGCGTCTCCGGACCGGTGGGGGCTCAGAAGTGGGCAGTGGAAGGGAAAGAGACACAGTCTCTCCCCTCAGGGAGCTTCAGCCTGATGGGTCACTAGCTAGTCTCTCTCCCAGGAGGGAATGGGAATAGAATTTTCTAAGTGCCTTCTGTGTGCAAAGCACTGTACCGAGCTCTGGGAAAATGTCCACAGAGAAGAATTTGATTCAGGCTCTGCCCCTCAAGGGGCTCCTGATCTCAGAATAAGGAATGGGCGGGGGCTGGTGCCAGATGGAGAAACTAACTAACAACAGAAAAAGACAAGGACCAGAGGAGCCCAGTGGCTGAAGAGCGGTTTTGGGCTCATCACCGCCCAGGCTGGACTGTTCTGAGTCCAGCCTCCGCAGCCGCCGCAATCCCAATGTTCTGAAAGCTCCGTGGGCCTCAGCAGGGGAAATAGAGGCCCAGAAGACGGGCGCTCATCCCGGACCAAGAGGGGAGTCAAGGTTTGGCCGAGAGCCCAGGGTTCCTGACTTCATTCAGGCCCTGGCCCTGACTCATCATCCCCTTCCTCCCCCGTGGCTTTGCTTGATTTTTGGTCTGGTGTCTGTCTTTCTGTCTGTGTGCGAGCTTCCTTCCACTTTGGCTGGTTCCTCCAGGGCCTAGCTAGTGTCGGGGGTAGAGCCTGGGCGGGCTGGGGTAACCAGCATGGGACAAAACAAAGTCCTCCCCGCTCCCCGCCTCCCACAGAGGGGACTCTGCCCTGTGGTGTGGTGCCCTGTGGGTGACAGCCACCCCAGGGTCTCCCCATGCCCAATGTGGAACCCCCCACTTCCCCCCGCAACACACGTTACCCCTTTCCCAGCAATTTGGGTGTGGAAGACTGTGATTGGTTTCCTTGTTCAGTCAGCCCTTTTGCCACGCCGCCACCCTGATGGGGACTCATCTCTGTAGAATGCAGTTTTGGTTTTCCTCTGGCGAGACTGAATTTTTTCGGATCCTACTAGGAGCTTTGGTGGGCAGCTAATTCGGCTCTGCTGGGCTCGGCTCAGGTGGACGGAGGGAAGGAAAATGGCCCCGAGGCAGGGCTGGAATTTCAAGCCGGAGATTTTTCAGCCTTTTCCCTCCTGGGCCGAGCCATCAGGCAAAGGGCCCGGCCACAGAGACGAGAGCAGGATGCGTCTGCAAGGAAAGATAGGCCCTGACTTCCCTCTGAGGCCTCGCTGCCTGCCTTCAAATCCTTTGAAGTCCTCTATTTTGGGAGAGCCCAGCTGACCAGAACCAGCGCCTGAGGAGAGCTTTCTAAAGGAGGCCGGGGGCCACTGACAGCATCAGTGCCATCAGGGTGAGCCCCCACACTCCACCAATTCCCCAGGCAAATACAGAAAGACAGGGTTCCCCCAGTGCCATGGGAGGAGCAGTTAACAGTAGCCATCGAATGCCTGCATGGAGCAATGTGCTGTGGTGAGCGTTTGGGGAGGACAACACAGAGAAGCGAGATGTTCCCTGGCCCCAAGGAACTTCCATTCTACTGGGGGAGACAGGCATGAAGGTAACTACAAGAGGAGGGATGAAAGGAAATAATTGAACGTAGGGTTGAGTAGACATAGATCCGCAAAGGCTGAGGTGTGTTAGCAGTAAATGTGCTGGAGACGTAACCTGTGGGTTGGCCCGATTTGGGATGCTGGATGCTAATCGGAGAAGGCTTTGTGGAGGAGGTGGGGTTTTAGGAGGGTTCGGAATGCGGGGAAAGTTGTGATCTGACAGATTTGGGGAGGGAAGGAGTTCCGGGGCGTGGGGACGGAAGCGGGAGAGACGAGAATGAGGTCCGGTTGGGAGGTCAGTGTGGGAGGCAGGACGAGAGCGAGCTTCGGAGGGTGGCGGGGAAAGAGAGCAGATAGGTAAGATAGGGCAAGTACACAGAGAGCCTCCAAGCTGAGCGTGAGGAGATTTGGCTTATTGCCGAGGCACACGGGAAGCCAATGGAGGTGGTCTAGGTGAGGTATGCTATTTCACATGGTTGTCTGGGTGGCTTCGGGGGTCAGCCTGCTTTGGAAGAAGCTGCTGCTGCTAGCTGGCCATCTCAAGAATACTTTCGGGGGATTAATAAGAAGTCCCTCTTTTCCTCTGAGCATGGAGAAGTGGGGGTGGGTGGGCGGGGACCATGCCTACCAATTCTGGGTACTCTCCCAAGCACTTAGTCCAGTGCGCTGCCCACAGTCAATGTTCAGTAAGTACTGCTGTTTGAAGGAGAGAAGGAAGAGCCACAGTCTCTGCTGATGGAGGCAGTTTTGTGCAGAAGCAGACTGCACTGCCATCTCCCTGGGAGAGATGTTATTTTCCTGACCCACTTAGAAGCCAGGCACTGCATCGGGCAGGATTTCTGCGGTGCAAGGGCATTCGGTTAGAGGCGGGAGACGTCTGGGCTTCCCTTCCTGGGCCATTGGCCTCTCTGGCTGGGGTGCGCTCCCCGGCTGGCTCTGGCCTCTCTCCGTCCCCGGAGGAGCGGCCGTCGGGGCTCGGTGCCAAGCAAGAGCTCTCCCCCGGGGGTCCCGAGCACCCAGCATCGGGAGGTTCGACCACTCAAGCGCTGTCCTTCTGTCCTCCGTCCCCTTTGCAGAGAGCCCAACCGAGTGTTTGGGAGAGGGCAGTAGAGTTCCCCGGCAGGATTCTTGCTCTCCAGGGACTTCCAGTCTAGCGGAGGTGATGGGGAGACAGGCATTCTCCCACCTCAAGCAGCTGGCCGATTTGGAGCCACCCTAGGCCTAGGAGTTGTCATTTGGATCTTTATTCCTTCCAAGTCTGGCCACTTCCAGACTTGAGAAGTTGACACGGGCCACGGCTGCTGTCGTGTACTCCTAAGGTTGGAGGGCCGATGAGCTCCCCCCGTCCGTCTCTCCCAGACTCGCTTCAGCCTTATTCCACCTCGAGGAGCCCCCGTATTTCCCGGTGGCGACCGAGGGCAGACGTGGGGGCCGCTGATCTGGGGCAGCAGCCCAGGACCCACATGGATGTATGTGTCTGAAGATGCCAGCGGGCCCTTTGGGGAAGAAGTCGGGTGTGTCCAGCCCTCTGCTTGGTGGTGGGGTGGTTCTGCTGAGCTCCCCGCAGAGCCCCCAACCTCCAGGGCAAAATCAATCCCACCAGATCAGGAACAGTGCTTCCCGAGCACCCGTTGGGTGCACAGCGCTGACCCCAGTGCTTGGGAGAGGAGAATAGATTGGGTGGATTTGGTCCCTGCCCTCGTGGTGCTTATGGCCTAATGGGGAGACAGACCCAGAATTATTCACATACAGGAGGCAGAAGGATGGGGGAGAGGTGATACATGTTTGTGAATCAGGGCCGAAGGAGTAGCGGAGTAGGGGGATTACGGGGGGCATGGGCAGAAGTGGTACGGCCGGGTTGGGTGTCCCCCAAAGGCCTAGCGAGCCCAGAAGTGCTAAGGGGTGGTGGGAACTTGACTATCCACTTTGTTGTATTGTGCTCTCCCAAGTGCGTAGTGCAGCGCTCTGCACACAGTAAGCAGCGTGGCTCAGTGGGAAAGAGCCTGGGCTTTGGAGTCAGAGGTCATGGGTTCAAATCCCGGCTCCGCCGAGTGTCAGATGTTTGACTTTGGGCAAGTCACTTAACTTCTCTGTGCCTCAGTTCCCTCATCTGTAAAATGGGGATGAAGACTGTGAGCCCCCCGTGGGACAACCTCATCACTTTGTAACCTCCCCAGCGCTTAGAAGAGTGCTTTGCACATAGTAAGCACTTAATAAATGCCATCATTATTATTATTATTATTATTAGTAAGCACTCAATAAATACCTTTGATTGATTGATTTGTGGTTGGTCGGTGTGCGGGGAGGTATAGTCTGGGGGAAAGAAACTAATCAGGGAAGGCCTCCTGGAGGAGATGTGAGCTCAGAATGGCATTTCAGAATGCCACCCTGGGATTGAGACCCATGCCATTAAGGAGGTGGAGAGGTCTCAGAGGGTACCTGGCTGTACCACTGCAACTCATTCCCCCTCTCCCCCCCTCAGTTTCCTCATCTGTCGAATGGGGATAAGATAACCTACCCTCTTGCCTTCTTAGATTGTGAGCCTTGGGTAGGGACTGATTACCTCATATCAACCCCAGCGCTTAGCTCAGTGCTTGACATGTAGTCCGCGCTGAATACCCTGAGTAGCAAACTAGACTCCGTAAGGAAAATGTTGAGTTAAAAAGGGGCCAGCGTAGTCTTCAATTGAGGTGGGGGTCTGGGCACAGTTATTTTTCTACACAGCTTCCACCTCAGCCCTTCTGCCTCAACTAGGCACTTTTGCACTCAGAATCATCTGCAGCACTTCTGTACTTATGGACATATTGACTTACAAACCCTATTAATAATAATAATGGTGAGTGGAAAGAGGATTGGCCTGAGAGAGGACCTGGATTCTGATCCCAATGTGGCACCTGCCTGCTGGGTGACCTCGGGCCGGTCAATAAGTGTCTCTGGGCCTCGGTTTCCTCATCTGTAAAATGGAAATTCAGTGCCTCTTCTCCCTCCCGCTTAGATTGAGTCCCAAATGGAAAAGGAATGGTGTCCAATCTAACTGCATTGCAAGGAATTCTGGTGCTTAGTACAGTGCTTGGCACAAATTAAGTGCTTAACAAATGCCACAGTTATCAAGTGCTGAGCGCTAGGATAGATGCAGGATATTCAGTTCGGACATAAGTTCCTATCCCACAAGGGACTCACAGCCTACGGATGAGGGAGAATAGATAATTAATCCCCATTTTGCACATGAAGAAACCGAGGAACAGAGAAGTTAAGTGACTTGCCCAATGTCACACAGCGGATTACTTAAGTAGTCATTCATGTGAGCTCATGGAGGGCAGGGATGGTGTCCACTTACTCCAGAGTACTGCCCTAAGTGCTCAGTGCGGTGCTCTGCCCAGAGTAGGTGACCCATGGAGGCGATGACGGCCTGATGGGTGGATCGATGTAGGGCCGGGGGCCAGTGCCGCCCTGGTTGGGATGTGTGGGGTAGGCCAGGCTGATGTCCTTTGGGTCTGGTAGGGGGTTGGCTCGGCATCCTGGGGGACTTGTTCGCTTGCCAGGTTGGCATCCCTTCGCCCACGGCCCCGCCCTGCCCCTTCTGCGGGCTGCATCTGGACTGGGTCTCCCAACGGCCGATGACGGGAATGGTCCCTCTGGACTCCCCATGTTTCCTTAGGCCAATCTACTCTTCGAGTCGTTGGGTAAATAGGCATAGGTCCTCCCACCCTCCCTTCCCATCCAAGATCCCGCTCAGGGAGAAACCTCTCTGCTCCGTTTTCCTCCAGTCTGGCTTGTGGTCCCCAGGAAGCCAGATGGAGGGTGGGGGGGGCCTCAGGCAGTCGTGCAAGCAGAAGCCCATCCCGTGTCCCCCAGACAGTCGGGAAGGAGGAGTTGGGGCTGAGGCATACAGGGCTGGGGGATTCAACTCCTCCTTTGGAGAACTGAACGGTGGTGGAAAAAGATTTGCGTCGCTGCTTTCCACAACTCCAGATGCTGGTGGTGCTTCCCTGGACTTCCCTCGGCTCAGATGACTTTGGCGGCGCTGACGGGTGTGAAACTGGGAGGTCACGGATGCCCGGCGGCAGGGGTAGGAGGGGAATTGGCTGTGGGCTGGGAGCCTTCTTCCTTCCCTGGCCCGCAGAGACCATTCAACCTGGAGGAGAGACAGCCGAGCGGTGATTCTGCCAGTCTCTGAGGCCTCGAGAAAGCTGAAGGACAGAACGGAGTTGAGGACAGAATGGAGAAGGCTGCACGATGGTCAGGGTGGTGGAGAAGCTTCTGCCTTATGGGTGTGGGCTGAAAGAGTGAAGACTCTTGAGTCTGGAAAGATAGAGGCTGAGAGTGGACAGGGTTGAAGGTTACAGATCCTGAAGGTAGTGGACAGGTCCAACCTGGAAACGGGGAGTCCCAAACCCCACAGCACCAGGAGAGGGGCCGCTTTTTGGGGCTGGAAAGCGGTAGGCTCAAAACCAACAAAAGGAAGCAAGCGCACAACTTTAGTTTCCATCGGGAGTTACCTGTAGGTTCAGGTGGGGTTTAAGAGTCGTCCGTGATGGTTTACTAGGGGGAGAGGCAGGGGTGTTGGGTGGTCCGTGCCGAGTCACTGGGGGAGAGTCAGGCATGGTGAGGAGAGAGTTAGAGGTGTTAGATGGTCCTTCCTGGAACTCTGAAGGAAGACTCAAGGATGGAGAAGGAAGTGTGTTGGGTGATCCATGCCACGTCACCGGAGAGTGAGCCAGAGCTGTTGGATGGTCAGTGCTGGGCCTCTGGGACAGACTCAGGGACGGACAGGGAATATACATATTCCCCTTTCTTTCTTCCTCCTTTCTGTAAATCACTTCAGTGTCCCGCCTTCCCTGCTGTATTATAAACTTCTTGAGGGCAGGGATCGGGTCTCCTTAATACTCTTCTACTCTGCCAGTGACTGTACCGAATAGGTACTCGATAAATACAATTGATTGGTTGATTGAGCATTAAGGGATATCAGGTGGCTGGTCCTTAACCACGAAGCGGGTGTCTGGGGGGCAACCAGCACCCTGTTTCTCCATGTGCCCCGATTCCCCTGTTGTGGACAGGATGGCCTGGGGTAGTGGGTGGAGAACAGGCCCAGGAATCAGAAGGACATGGGTTCTAATCCCGGCTCTGCCGCTTGTCTGCTGTGTGACCTTGGAAAAGTCATTTAACTTCTCTGGGCCTCAGTTACCACATGGGACAAGAACTGTGTCCAACCCAATCTGCTTGTGTCCACCCCAGTGCTTAGTACAGTGCCTGGCACACAGTTAAGCACTTAACAAATACCATAATTATTTATTATTACTGTTATTTATTCTCCCGTTCTTACCCAGAGGCGAGTGACCAGTTGTCGCCCATCTCCACGCAGGCTAGCACAACAGGAAATGCAGTTAAGCCACAGGTTAAAGATTCAGGTAAAGTGAAAGGAACGGTTTCTTTTCGGGGAGCATAGGAATGGGTTCCCGAGGACCCCGTGGGACAGTCGGTCATATCTTGGAGCTGGGCAAGTTGACCTTCCCGCTGGATGACCTTCTAGACTGTGAGCCCATGTTGGGTAGGTACTGTTTCTATATATTGCCAACTTGTACTTCCCAAGCGCTTAGTTCAGTGCTCTGCACACAGTAAGCGCTCAATAAATACGATTGAATGAATGAGGACAGGACAGCAGTGGCTGACCAGTCCACGGGGGTGAGGGATTGGGGGTAGGGGCTGGTGTGGTCACAGACCCTCTCTTCCTTGCCCCCTGCACTCTCCCCAGCCTTGGCTGCTGCCAGTCACATCAGCCCTCATGTTGAGAAACCTTCTTTTTGAGGACCAGGCTGACTGTGAATTGAGAGAGCAGCTTCCCATTTCAAAGTGAGAAGATGGAAGGAAAAGGAGTGTGTGCCCTTGAGCATAATGCAGGTCTATGTTAATGGTCTTGAATCTGCCCTGTCCTCCCGTGGTGCCCACCCGCTCGCCCGCCGTCCCTGGGTGGGCCAGGACAAAGGAGTCCTCTGGCCCAAATGGGCTGGTGGGGGCTCAGGTCCGCTTGCCCTTGAGGCTCTGGCCAGCAGCAGGGCTGCGTGCCGCAGACTGACAACGACTCCAAGCCGTGCCGCCTGGTTTTGCTGCAGTGCTGCATGTGCTCTGCATGCTGCAACAAGATCTCTGCCTGGCTTTGTTTTCTTGGAGAAGATGCTTCTCCAGCCCCCACCCCACCCCCGTCTGGATCGTCCCAGGCAGCAGAGAGCTTTCCTTCCGCTCTGCTCCGGGCCTGATCTGGCCCCGCTCTGAGAGAGCAGGGCCGGGGTCTGCAGAGAGCGTCACTCCCCTGTTCCCCACCTGGGTTTCCAGTTTTTCCACTGTTCTTTCCCCTACCTGGCTGGCTGGCAGGTGGGTGGGCTTGGGACCACTCGGGTGGGGGGGAGTGGGAGCAGGACGCCCATGGGAGTCCTCAGAGGCAGAAGGGTCGGCTTCTTGTGCCCCCGCCAAAGCCCATCCTCCTGAAGCTGCAACCTTGAGAAGTGGCGTGGCTTGGTCGGGGGAAGGGCGCGAGCCTGGAAGCTAGGGGACCTGTGTTCTAATCCTGCCTCCGTGACTCGACTGTGTGATTAGGCAGGTCACTTCACAGCTCTGTGCCTCAGTTTCCTCCTGTGTTAAATGGGGATTCAATATATGTTCTTCCCCCACCTTAATAATAATAATAATAATGGCATTTATTAAGCGCTTACTATGTGCAAAGCACTGTTCTAAGCGCTGGGGAGGTTACAAGGTGATCAGGTTGTCCCACAAGGGGCTCACAGTCTTAATCCCCATTTTACAGATGAGGGAACTAAGGCACAGAGAAGTTAAGTGACTTGCCCAAAGTCACACAGCTGACAATGGGCAGATCCGGAATTTGAACCCATGACCTCTGACTCCAAAGCCCGGGCTCTTTCCACTGAGCCACGCTGCTTCTCTTAAATGGTTTGTGTGTGTGTGTGTGTTCATTAATTAATTCATTCAATCAATTGTATTTATTGAGCACTTACTATGTGCAAAGCACTGTACTTTTAGACTGTGAGCCCACTGTTGGGTAGGGACTGTCTATATGTTGCCAACTTGTACTTCCCAAGCGCTTAGTACAGTGCTCTGCACACAGTAAGTGCTCAATAAATACGATTGATTGATTGATTGTACTAAGCGCTTGGGAGAGTACAGTACAACAACCAACAGACACATCCCCTGCCCACAACGAGCTCACATTCTAGAGGGAGCTCTGTTATGTGTGTGTGTGTGTGTGGGTACGTGAGTGTTGAGAGAGAGAGACTGTGTTTGATCTGCCTATTCTATGTCCTTTTTTTATGGCCATCTTTAAACGCTTATTATGTGTCAGGCACTTTTCTAAGTGCTGAGGTAGATAGGAGCTCATCAGGTTGGACACTGTCCATGTCCCCCGAGGGGCTCCCAGTCTTAATCCCCATTTTACAGATAATAATAATAATAATAATAATAATGGCATTTATTCAGCGCTTACTATGTGCAAAGCAGTGTTCTAAGCGCTGGGGAGGTTACAAGGTGATCAGGTTGTCCCACGTGGGGCTCACAGTCTTCATCCCCATTTTATAGATGTGGTAACTGAGGCACCAAGAAGTGAAGGTCACCAAGCAGAGAAGCGGAGGAGCCGGAATTAGAACCCAGGTCCTTCCGACTCCTAGACCCATGCCTGGCTAATCTACCATAGTGCTTAATACAGTACGTGGCTCATAGTAAAGTGCTGAACAAATTCACAATAATTCCCCAATAATTCATTATCATTGTTTTGATGATGATGATATTGATGACCATCTCTGGGTCTCCAGATGGTATAATAATAATAATGATGGTATTTGTTAAGCGCTTACTATGTGCAAAGCACTATTCTAAGCTGCTGGGGAGATGCAAGGTGATCAGGTTGTCCCACGGGGGGCTCACAGTCTTAGTCCCTATTTTACAGATGAGGGAACTGAGGCCCAGAGAAGTTAAGTGACTTGCCCAAAGTCACACAGCTGACAAGTGTCAGAGCCGGGTTTTGAACTCATGACCTCTGACTCCAAAGCCCATGCTCTTTCCACTGAGCCACGTTGCTTCTCTGGGCCTCTGGGTATGTGGCGACACTGAGGAGCAAAGCCACCTCTCCCACACCAGCATCCCACAATGTTGGAAAAAAATCTGACTAACCCCTCAGGCCCCCCACCCCTTAGGCACCTCTCTTCTGGCCGAGATCCAGGCAGAAGCTCCTCCTCCTCATCATCATCATCAGTGATATTTATTGAGTGCTTACTATGTGCAGAGCACTGTACTAAATGCTTGAGAGAGTTCAGTATAACAGAGTTGACGACACATTCATTCATTCAATCATATTTATTGAGCACTTACTGTGTGCAGAGCACTGTACTAAGCGCTTGGGAAGTACAAGTTGGCAACCTATAGAGACAATCCCTACCCAACAATGGGCTCACAGTCTAGAAGAGGTAGACAGACAATTTCCTGCCCACAGCGAGCTTCCAGTCCTCTGGGACGGAGCCTGAGGATTTGGTCTGAAAAGCCCCCCTCCCTCTTCCCAGGACCTCTTATGGGCAGCTGCCCCATCCCCCAGGATTCAGTGTGGAAAGGATGGAATGGGAGTCAGGTCCACCTTGTACCTGTTATGTGAACTTGGGTAAGTTACTTAATTTCTGTGCCTCAGTCTCCTCATCTGCCAAATGGGGCTTCAATACCCTAGAATGTGAGCCCCATGTAAAACCCAATTATTTTGTATCAACTAGTCCCCCTTCTAGACTGTGAGCCCGTTGTTGGGTAGGGATTGTCTCTATATGTTGCCAACTTGTACTTCCCCAGCGCTTAGTACAGTGTTCTGCACACAGTAAGTGCTCAATAAGTACGATTGAATGAATGAATGAATGAACTATCAACTCTAGTGCTTAGTGCTTTTTTTTTAACGTATTTGTTAAGCGCTTACTATGTGCCAGGCAGTGTTCTAAGCACTGGGGTTGATGATACAATCCCACATGGCTCACAGTTTTAATCCCTATTTTACAGATGAGGTAACTGAGGCACAGAGAAGTTAAGTGACTTGCCCAAGGTCACACAGCGGACAAGTGGCGGAGCCAGGATTCATTCATTCACTCATTATTCAATCATTATTGAATGCTTACTGCATGCAGAGCACCATCCTAAGCACTTGGAAAAGTGCAATACAACAATAAAGGGTGACATTCCCTGCCCACTGTGGGCTTACTATCTGGAGAGGGGGGAGTGCTTGGCACAAAATGCAAGTGCTTAACAAATACAGTCCACAAAGGAGAGCAGGTGAGAGACTGAGGGGGTAGGGAAGATTGCTTTAAACTGTGCCCAGTGCCAGGTGAGGTGGGCGTGAGGGGGCCTGAGGTTGCCAGCCCAAGGCTCAGGCCGCCTCTCACAGCCCCAACGGTCTGAAAAAGTGGCATTGAGGAGGGCGACCTGGTGTGGGCAGCTCCCATCAGGCCCCAGGCCGGTTTCCCAGGTGAGGGCTGGGAGGGGGCTGGAAGGGGGAACAATGGGGAGTTAATGGAGGGTGGGAATGAGGAGGGGCAGGGTTGGCTAGCCGGGGACTGGGCTGGGGAAAACACACTGCTTGGAGTCAAGCAGCAGTAAAGGAGCCCCCAGCCGAAGGCCAAGGGGTGGCTCCCCAGGCCTCTGGCCAGGCGTGGCCAGTCTGCCAGCTGCTGGTCCAGGTGGGTGGGGGAGAAGTGCTGGAAGGGGTGGGGAGGTGGAGGAAGGACACAGTTTGTTCTAAGAAAACTGGCGGGGGAGGGGAGATCTGGGAAGCTGCTTTTGATTTGGAAGAAGGGGGAGGGAGGAGGGGAACTTCCTGGAAGGAATGGGAGAAAAGAGGGGCTTTGAGATTTCTTATTGGGCCTGGGAGTTGGTGGGGCAGGAAGGGCTACCTTGTGGGGAGTGGCATAGTAGGAAGAGCTGGGAAAGGACTCTTTGCCACCATCTTTTCCCGTGGAAGCCCTCGTGGCAAGAAGATAGATGCCAGGGAGATATTGAGTGGGGCGGGGTGGGGGCTATCTTTCCCTTCCCCGATTCTGAAAGTCTGAGGAGCTGCCCGGGGCTTTGGCTTTCAGCTTCTGCTTCCAGGTCGCCCGTGTTCTAAGTTCGCTGCCTCCTGCTCTTTACCTCTTCCCGGGGTTTGTTTTTTGTTTTTAAATGGTATTTGTTAAGCGCTTACTATGTGCCAGGCACTGTGCTAAGGCTGGGGTGGATACAAGCCAATCGGGTTGGACGCAGTCCCTGTCCCACGTGGGGCCCACGGTCTCAATCCCCATTTTACAGAGGAGGTAACTGAGACACAGAGGAGTGAAGTGACTTGCTCAAGACCACACAGCAGACAAGAGGCGGTGCCGGGATTAGAATCCAGGCCCGTGCTGTATCCACTATGCCATGCTGCTTTCCTAGTCTACCCTGCTTCCCTTCTCTATTTTGTTTGCTCTCCGAAGTGCTGTGTACAGTGAACTGCACACTGCGGTAAGTACCCAGTTAATACCATTGATTGACTGATTGGAGGGCCCGGGTTCACCCAGAAACCGAAGTTGGTGTAGGGTGTGGCAGGGAGGGCCCCAAACCTAGGGTGGGCAACGGGGCAGGGAGGAGGGGTTCACTTTTGGGGTTTGGCATTAGTGGGTTCCCTGGGGAAAGCCGTGGCATCAATTCCCTCCTTGGGAGCCGGACCCTGCCGACTGGGGGAGGGGGACCCGACCCTTTGAAGTCTCCCTTCCGTGTCCTTCTGGCTGGAAGACCACCTACCAGGGGCGGGTGGGGGCATTTACATAACACTACTGGGCTTTATAGTCATGCTTATTACAGCTCATTTAGAGGCGGTGGTTTCGGTTTGCCCCCATTTTAGGAGGAAGAGGAGGAGATGGGGGGAGGAGGGGGAGACGACAGGGACTTGTTTTGTGTCCCCCAGAGCGCTGGGTTTTGACCATTCATTTTTATTCAATCGTATTTATTGAGCGCTTACTGTTTGCAGAGCACTGGGCTAAGCGCTTGGAGAGAACAATTCAGCAACAGAGACAATCCCTGCCCCAAAACGGGCTCATCATCATCATCATCAATCGTATTTATTGAGCGCTTACTATGTGCAGAGCACTGTACTAAGCGCTTGGGAAGTACAAATTGGCAACATATAGAGACAGTCCCTACCCAACAGTGGGCTCACAGTCTAAAAGGGGGAGACAGCGAACAAAACCAAACATACTAACAAAGTAAAATAAATAGAATAGATATGTACAAGTATCTAGCAAGTAGACAGGCATCAGTAGTATCAATATAAGTAAATAAAATTATAGATATATATACATCATTAATGAAATAAAATAATAAATACGTACATTTGTATACAAGTGCTGTAGGGAGGGGAGGGGGTTAGATCAGAGGGAGTGAGTCGGGGCGACAGGAAGGGGAGAAGGAAACCTCATAATAGTAATTGTGGTATTTGTTAAGCGCTTCCTATGTGCCGGTTTAGTGGAAAGAGCCTGGGCTTGGGGGTCAGAGGTTGTGGGTTCTAATCCCGGCTCTGCCACTTAAAAACCGTGTGACTTTGGGCAAGTCGCTTGGCTTCTCTGTGCCTCAGTTACCTCATCTGTAAAATAGGGACTAAGACCGTGAGTCCCACATGGGACAACCTGATAACCTTGTATCTACCCCAGTGCTTAGAACAGTGCTTGGCACATAGTAAGCGCTTAACAAATGCCATCATTATTATTACAAAGCGCTGGGGTGGATGCGAGCAAGTCGGGTAGGACACAGTCCCTGTCCCCTGTGGGGCTCATCATCGCAATCCCCATTTTACAGATGAGGTAGAGGAGGCACGAGAAGTGAAATTAATTCAGTCGTATTTATTGAAATGACTCGCCTAAGGTCACACAGCAGACAAGTGGCAGAGTTGGGATTAGAACCCAGGTCCTTCGGACTCCCAGGCGGCCATGCTCACGGAGTCATCTGCTCTGCCTGGTGGTGGGCTGAACCGCATGACTCTCTCTGTCTTCGTGCCTCCTTTCTGGGTCCATTCCTCTCCGTTTCCCGAGGGCTTGCCGCTGTTCCCTCCTTGATGGCCTCAGTTACCTCCTCTGTAAAATGGGGACTAAGACAGTGAGCCCCACGTGGGACAACCTGGTCACCTTGTAAATTCCCCAGCGCTTAGAACAGTGCTTTGCACATAGTAAGCGCTTAATAAATGCCATCATTATTATTATTATTATTCCCGCAGTACCTGCCTTGCTTCCATGGCGGAAGTCCGCGCTAAGGGAACTCGCCTTGGAGCAGTCACCCTGCAGCCGGGCCCACACACATGTGCTCCAGCTCTTCTTTGAGAAGCGGCGTGGCTCAGTGGAAATAGCATTGGCAGGAGAGCCAGCAGTCGTGGGTTCTAATCCTGGCTCCGCCACTTGTCTGCTGTGTGACCTTGGGCAAGTCATTTAACTTTTCTGGGCCTCGGTTCCCTCATCTGTGAAATGGGGATGAAGGCTGTGAGCCCCATGTGGGACAACCTGATTACTTTGTATCTACCCCAGTGCTTAGAACGGTGCTTGGCACATAGTGCTTAACAAATACCAACATTATTATTATTATTATCATTCCTTCTGACCCCTCGGGACGCTGCCTCCAAGCAGCGCCACCATGGGAAGAGCGCTCCCGGGATCCGCAGCCACCGCGTTCCAGCCAAAACCTGGAGCGGAAACCCATTATGGCAGCCATTGCTCGGCTCGACGGGGCGGACCCCATTCTAGGCAAGGTTTTCTGAACTAGTGTGGCCCCACTTGAGCACTGACTGGGCCAGATGTTCCCTTAGTCTACAAACAGATTTCCTTGGTCGCTTCGTTTAATTGGTCAGTGTAAACAGGGTCAAAGGGTTATGCAGAGGAAACAGTTCATGAGTCACTGAGAAAAGAAAAGCGCAGCCTCGGATGTGACTCAAGTTAATGACTGTGGAATCCCAGAGGGCTGCAGAGTTCCCCAGCAGATTTAGGAATTGTGAATTCCGAGCATTCAGGAGGTGAGGGGGGAAGACGGGAGCTAGTTCAGGAGAATGGGATTAATGTCTGGGCAAAAATATCAACCCAGTACCCAGAAGGTTGGAAAGTGTTCATGCTGTGGGGTGAGTCAGGGGTGTTGAGGTGTCCTTGTTGGGTCACTGGGGGAAGAGGCAGAGGTGTTGATTGGTCTCTGCTGGGTCACTAGGGGAGAGCCAGGGTTGGAGAGGGAAGAGTCAGGGGTGTTGGATGGTCCTTGATGGATCCCTGAGGGGGGAGAGTCAGGGGTTTAGGATGGTGTCCAGGAGGGTAGCCAGCACACGACTCCCCTGTTGGGATGGTGTTGCTGCTGGAGATGGAGACCTGGGGCTGTGAGCAGTGGGGCAGACCTGGAATAGCCCCTTTCACATCTCATGTGGTTGGGGAGAATGGTCATTTAATGCAAGTTGGGATCATGCCTGGGCGGGGTGGTGGGTGGGTCGGGGCAAGGGGGAGCTTGAACCGCTCCCCCGTGGCCAAGTGTGACCCTACCAACTTTGGCGGAAGAGTAGGGCTGAAGGGGAGTCTGGCATGGGGGGCGGGGTGTTGGAGGGTTTCATGGGGCTGCTGGGCCAGAGGCAGGAGAACAGTCTATCAGCTCACCCCCTCTTACCTCACCTTGTTCATCTGCTGCAACCCAGCCTGCTCACTTTGCTCCTCTAACTCGCTCTTGTCTGTCTCGCCACAGTCCTCTTGCCCACATCCTCCCTCTGGCTGGAACTCCTTACCGCTTCAAATCCGAGAGACCACCACTCTCCCCGTCTTCAAAGCCTTATTAAAATCACATCTCCTCCAAGAGGCCTTGCCTAACTAAGCCCTCATTTCCTCTTCTCCCTCGCCCTTCTGCATCATTCATTCATTCAGTCGATCATATTGAGTGATTTCTGTGATCTGAGCACTGTACAAAATGCTTGGGAGAGTACCTGTATGTATGTATATATGTTTGTACATATTTATTACTCTATTTATTTATTTTACTTGTACATATCTATTCTATTTATTTCATTTTGTTAATATGTTTGGTTTTGTTCTCTGTCTCCCCCTTCTAGACTGTGAGCCCACTGTTGGGTAGGGACTGTCTCTATATGTTGCCAACTTGTACTTCCCAAGTGTTTAGTACAGTGCTCTGCACACAGTAAGTGCTCAAATACGATTGATTGATTACATTGCACCAATAAACAGTCACATTCCCTGCCCACAATGAGCTTACAGTCTAGAGGGGGAGACAGATATGAATATACATAAATTACAGATCTATACATATGTGTAGTGGGGATGGGAGAGAGGTTGAACGAAGGGAGCAAGTCAGGGCAACAGCAGAAGGGAGTGGGAAAAGAGGGGAGGGGTTAGGGAAGTCTTCTTGAAGGAGAAGTGCCTTGGATAAGGCTTTGAAGTAGGGGAGAGCAATTATCTGTCTAATATGAGGAGGGAGGGCGTTATTTCAATGTCCGTCAAGCTCCTTGTGGGCAGGGATCGGGTTTACCAACTCTCTTGTATTCTGCCAAGCACATAATACAGTGCTGTTCTCACAGAAAATAGTAGAAACCATTGATCGATTGCCTGTCCAAGGGGAGAAAAGCACTGAACCTAATCTATCTGCTGTTCCCCCTCCCTCTCCTTCTCCCTCATCCCTCTCAGCTCCCTTGCTTCCAGGGCCGCCAGCCTGCCCAGCCCCGCTGCCAGCTCCGTCTTCCCTGGCGGTGGGAAGCAGTGAGTTCTGACTCCTGGGTCTGCCCGGGGTGGGTGGGGGGGTCAAACACTCTAGAGCTGGGCCCACCAGCCCCAATTGTACAAGACAGTGAAAAGGTCTGACTTTTTGTCTCCTCTCCAGGGAGGGGGAAAGTGGGGTAAGGAAGTCGGGCAGGATTGGGAGGAGTTCAAGGAGGTAGTTAACCCAAGGAGGAGGAGGAGTGGGCCTGTGTGTGTGAAGGTGCCGAGTGGCTGTACCCATCCTCGGATTGGTCCTGGACTGGGGCTGGTCAGCCTCTGTCCACCCAGAGGCAGCTGTGTGGGCCCTGTGGCTATCCCCATTGCTCACCAACCCACCAAATCAATTCATTAGTCGTATTTCTTGAGCACCTGCTCTGTACAGAGCACCATAGTAGCTGCTTTGGAGAAGACAGTAGAGTTCTAGCTGGGGAGGCAGCCACGCTAAAATAAATCACTGGTAGGGGGATTAATAGGGTGTACACCAGTGTGGTGGCCGGGGGGGGTGAGTGCCAAAGTGACAGTGGTGGGGGTTGGAGAGGCAGATGAGAGATGAACCAGGGAAGCCCTCCTGGAGGAGACGGACTATCAGGCGGGCTTAGCAGATGGGGAGAGCTGTGGCCTGCAGGATGTAAAGGGGGAGGGAGCTCCAGGAAGGAGGGAGGGTGTCAGTAAGCTTCAGATTTTGTCCCATGTGTCTGATTTGGAGAAGTGCCGGAGACGTGAAGTAAGAAGGGCTTGTTAGTGGCCTTATTTTGGTCTTAGCTTTTTTTCCATACCCAACTCCTTTGAATTTGATATTGGCTGTTTTGGTTTGGAGGGATATATGGGGGTCTTGAATCTTGTTTTATTCTGGGAAATGGCAGGGGCCTTGGACAAGGCCCTCCCTCCTTTAGACTGTAAGTTCGTTGTGGGCAGGGAATGTGTCCGATTATTGTTGTATTGTACTCTCCCAAGCGCTTAGTACAGTGCTCTGCACACAGTAAGTGCTCAATAAATACGATTGAATGAATGAATGAACCAGTGGTTGCGGGTGGGAGAATCGAGAATGAGGCACGGAGGGTAGGTTGTCTCGATGCCAGCCTGTTGTCCAGGGAGAGGATGTGCCCAGCCGTGGGCTGGCCGATGGGGTGCTCTGCAGAAGGGGGCACGAAGTGGGCACGAGGCAGGCCCACAGCCTCGGTCCTGCCAAGAATAAGCTGCCAGGCCCGGGCCCCATGATAGCAAGACACAGCTTGGGAGACTTTGGGGGTCCTTGCCCAGGACCATAGATCATGAACTGGTTCTCTAGAGGTCGATGTGTGTAGATAGGGCACGGGGGTGGCAGGCCCAGAGAACTGTGTGCAGAGAGAAAGCGCAGCAGAGGGCCCATGAAGAGGGCCCACTGGTGGGTCCCTGTTTCCCTGGAGGACGAGGGGTCCCCTTCCCCCGGCCCCCTCTCCGCAAGTGTTTTCCGGCTGCCATTCGCACTCCCGCTTGGTGGGTGGGTGCGGTCCTTCATTCCTGCCTGGGCCCGAGGCGGTTATCCTGCTTGCCGATCATGCCTTGTCTTGCCCCACGTCTCTGCCCGGCCGCTGCCTCCGCTGCTACCGCCACGCTGCTGCTACCACGCTGCTCCCCGGCCCTCCTTCCTGTGTTGGTTTCACACTAGGCCCGAGCCCGTGCCCAGAACCAGCACCTGGGGCCACCGTCCCCCCCGCCGCTGTGCTTTCAGCCGTTTGAAAAGAAACCCAAGATGCCTAAGTAGAACAAAGCTTTCGGGTCTCTCTCAGCCGCTTCCCTGGCCGAGAGGCTCAGGGCGAGGGGCTTCTGGTTCCAGTGAGAAACTCCAGATTGAAGGGTTTCTGGGGCTGACGGGGCAGAAACATGTGCGGAATGTTCTTGTTTTGATAAATGGGCTATTTTTAGGCTGCCGAAAAGGAGTCGCTTTCACCCGCATAGTGGAATTCTGCAGGGATGCTTGTAACTGAAGCAGCTTGGGCCCGCGCCAGGAAGGTGTCAGGTGGTGGGTTCACTTCCGCCTAACCTTTGGTCCCGACCGGACCGACTCCTTCCCTGTGCCGGAGGCCGGGGTGGCTGGGTGAGGCAGGGGCTGGAATCGTGATCCAAGGCCCCAGGCTCTCTGGACTGGCCATCACCCGGGGTCTGGGCCTGGTCTGCTCTTGACCAGAGAAGGAGCCGAGCCTGGGCCTGTGGGGGCTGGAGAGGCAGCAGCCTGGGGTGAAAGACCTTTTCTCAGAAAACCAGGCTTCCTTCCAGGGACCCCCAAAACTAGGATCATGCCATCCCTGGACTGAGCACCTGTGGGAGAGCACAGTCCGAAGCAAGACTCACATCTCCTTAGACTGGGAGCCCCATCTGGGACAGGGACTGTGTCCAACCTGATTATCTTGGATCTACCCCAATGCTTAGAAAATTGCTTGACACATGTGTGTGACACATGTGTAAGTGTCACACAAGGCCCTACTGAGAGCTCACCTCCTCCAGGAGGCCTTCCCAGACCGAGCCCCTTCCTTCCTCTCCCCCTCGTCCCCCTCTCCATCCCCCCCATCTTACCTCCTTCCCTTCCCCACAGCACCTGTATATATGTATATATGTTTGTACATATTTATTACTCTATTTTACTTGTACATATCTATTCTATTTATTTTATTTTGTTAGTATGTTTGGTTTTGTTCTCTGTCTCCCCCTTTTAGACTGTAAGCCCACTGTTGGGTAGGGACTGTCTCTATATGTTGCCAACTTGGACTTCCCAAGCGCTTAGTACAGTGCTCTGCTCACAATAAGCGCTCAATAAATACGATTGATTGATTGTAAGTGTTTGACACATGTGTAAGTGTGCTCTTCACATAGTAAGCACTCAATGAATAGCATTGATTGGTTGATGATTATCCCCTGCCCTCAGGGAGCTCAAGATCTGAGACTCCCAGTGTTGTCAGGGCCAGCTTGGACCGGACACTTCCCCTCTTTTGGGGCTCAGATTCTCCACCTTCCTAATGGGGAGATTCATTTCATGGCTCCTGGGATGATGTGTGGATCATCAGACTAAAAGGACTGGGTCAAGAAAAGGAATTATTGTTATTATTAATAAGAATAACGATGGAATTAGGGTGAGAACAGTTTCAGGGAATTTAGAAATACACCAGCTCGAATCACTGGGGAATGGGGGTACAAGAAGACCCTGGCTCCTGACCTGCAGACCACGGTGGAGGGTGGAGAGATCAGGGCGGAGCATCTCTCTGTGAGTCTCCTGGTGCCTGCTGTTCCCCTCGAACTACAGAATAAGGGGACACGTTTGGTCTCTCCTGCCTCTGCCCCGTACCCCCGGCCGATGCTGTTTCCCCACCTCTCCTCTTCCCCTCCCTGGGCTGGAGCTGAGGCTTCAGCCAGAGCCTGAGACCTCCTCAACCTTCCGAACATTGGGAAAGCTGGGGCTGAGACATTGGTGGCACCGGTGGCTGTGGCATTGACAGTGGCTGTGGCTTTGGCTGTTTGATGGCCAGATTGTGAGTCCCAAGGAGCCCGGAGCCCCGGGCCTCGGTTCCTTATCCCTCTTGGCGGATTTATCGTTGCCCTTGTCGTTTCTGTTTGTGTGTTCTTATCAATCAATCGATTGTATTTGTTGAGTGCCTACTGTGTGCAGAGCACCGTACTAAGTGCTTGGGAAGTACAAGTTGGCAACATATAGAGACAGTCCCTACCCAACAGTGGGCTCACAGTCTAGAAGGGGGAGACGGAACAAAACCAAACGTATTAACAAAATAAAATAAATATGGTAGATAAGTACAAGTAAAATAAATAAGTAGAGTAATAAATATGTACAAACGTATATACATATGTACAGGATATTATACAGGATACCATATTAACTTCTCTGGGCCTCAGTTCCCTCCTCGGTAAAATGGGGATGAAGACTGTGAGCCCCCCGGGGGACAGCCTCATCACCGTATAACCTCCCCAGCGCTTAGAACAGTGATTTGCACACAGTAAGTGCTCAATAAATTCATTTATTCAATTGTATTTATTGAGCGCCTACTGTGTGCAGAGCACTGGACCAAGCGCTTGGGAAGTACAATTTGGCAACACACAGAGACGGCCACTACCCAACAGTGGGCTCACAGTCTAAATGATAAATGATAAATGCTATCATTATTATTATCATTATTATTATTATTTCATCTTTCCTTTTGTGTCCACCCCCTTATCTTTAGATTTGGAGTTGCAGAGGACAGGTGGGAGCATGAGGGGCACCGTCAATCTCCAGCCCCCCGATAAGGGCTGGCCTGCCTGGACCGTAGTCTTTTCTCGGGGTTTGAGGGAGGGTCTGGTGGCCCCAGCCCCGGCCCTCCCTTGAGCGGGAGACGCTGGCTGCGCTCAGGAATGGAAACATTCGGGGCAGTGTGGGTGGCTGCAGACTGCTGGAGGAGGCTTGGTCTGCCTTTCCTCCCTCAATCAATCAGTCAGTGTGGTCTTTATGGAGGATTTACTCTGCAGAGCACTGTACTAAACGTTTGAGAGAGTACAGCGCAATAGAGTTGATAGACATAATCCCTGTCTTCAAGGAGGTTACAGTCTAGATGGGCTGCATACAGATGTGAAAATCAGTTGCAGATAGGGGAAGCAGCAGAGTGTAAGCCTAGGGACTAAGTGGGGTGGGGCTGGAAGCGTGAGCCCCTTCCCACCCCGCAACAGGCCCACCTTGCATTGGTGTCTCCTCCCATGCTCTCTTCAGACTGGTCTTGCTTGCCCCTTCCTGGCCCAAGGCCCCCCTGCCCTGGAAGAGGTCAGAAGCGGGTGCGAGTCCTGGAACTGGGGAGCTGTGGTGGGTGGTGTGACTTTGGGGCAGTGGCCAGCCTCGGCTGCACTAGAGGGGCAGGGGGCTCAGGAAGGAGCACTGGCTGTGTCGGGTGGGTGGGCGGGGCCCCGGGGACCTGGGGCACAGGGCTCTGCTCAGAGAGGTCAGGATGGAGCATGGCCTCCGAGTTGCTGGTTGGGGGAACGGCTTGGAGCCTTGGTCGCTGATAATAATAATAATAATCATGGCATTGATTAAGCACTTAGTATGTGCAAAGCACTGTTCTAAATGCTGGGGAGGTTCCAAGGTGATCAGGTTGTCCCACGGGGGGCTCACAGTCTTCATCCCCATTTTCCAGATGAGGGAACTGAGGCCCAGAGAAGTTGTGACTTGCCCAAAGTCACACAGCTGACAAGGGGCGGAGTCAGGATTTGAAGCCATGACATCTGACTCCAAAGCCCGTGCTCTTTCCACTGAGCCACGCTGTGTCTCTGTCTGACGGTGGCCCCAGCCTCTCCCTTGGGCTCTCCTTTCCCCTTCGGCCCCGCTCCCTACGCTTCAGCCCGGCCCACAGCCGCCCAAAGGAACACAGGTCCGGGGAGTTGGGAGGGTGCCGGTATCTGATCCTGCCCCCGAGCGCTTGGAAGTCAGGGAGCGGACCCCAGCCCTCTGTGGGCCTGAGGCTCCAAGAAGGAGAGCAGGAAGGATTAATGGAGCTCGGGTGGCCCTCGGGGAGGAGGACGCGCTCACATCCTCGCGTTCCTCGGCCCGTGGCGAGGGCGCAAGGCTGGGAGGAATGAACAGTGGGAGGTTCCTCTGGTGGGATACCCTGTGTACCCCCTGCCCACCCGCCGAGGGCTGTTGGGTGGGAGTTTTGCAGCAGAGGGCTTCGCAGTTGGGGGCTTCTTTGTGACTATGAGCCCACTGTTGGGTAGGGACTGTCTCTATATGTTGCTAACTTGTACTTCCCAAGCGCTTAGTACAGTGCTCTGCACACAGTAAGCGCTCAATAAATTCGATTGATTGATCGGTTGATTGACTGGGGGCTTCACGAGTGTGGGCTCTGCAGCCACTGGCCTCACTCCACCCCACCCCTTCAGCTGGCCTTCGCTCAGGCTTTATTTGTTTATTTTTTTTAATGGTATTTGTTAAGTGCTTACTATGGGCCAGGCAGTATACTAAGCGCTGGAGAGATACAAGCTCATCAGGTCGGACACAGTCCGTGTCCCACATGGGGGCTCACCATCTTAATCCCCATGTTACAGATGAGGTAACTGAGGCACAGAGAAGTTAAGTGATCGCCCAAGGCCACACAGCAGATAGGTGGTGGAGCCGGGATTTAGAACCCAGGTTCTTCTGACCCCCAGGCCGGACTCTATCCACAGGCCATGCTGCTTCTGAGCACTGGGGAGGAGGTTAGTCCTTGGGACAGTTGGGGGCTTGCAATTAGTCGATCAATCAATGGTATTATTGAGTGCTTTAATGTGGGCAGAGCACCGTACTAAGCACTTGGGAGAGTACAATATAATAGAGTTGATAGACACATCTCCTGCCCACTCTAATAGGGGAGATGAGCATAAAAAAAAATCTACAACTAGAGGGATCAAAACATACAATCGAATCAGTTGTATATTGTACATTGTATATTTATATACAATTGTATATCTATACAATTGTATACATTATATTGTATACATTATAATTGTATACAATTATATACATTGTATATTGTACAATATTGTATATTGTATATTGTAGTTGTATAAGCGCTTAGTACAGTGCTCTGCACACAGTAAGCGCTCAATAAATACGATTGATGATGATATTGTGACGTGCCTGCTGCATGACCTTGGGCAAGTCACTTAACTTCTCTGAACCTCAGTTTCTTCATCTGTGAAATGGAGATTCAGTATCTTTCTTCCCTTCTAAGACGGGGAGCTCCATGTGGAGTAGTGACTGTGTTTGTTGTGATTACCTTGTATCTATCCCAGTGTTTAGTACAGCGCTTTGGCACATAATATTCATTCATTCATTCAGTCGTATTTATTGAGCGCTTACTGTGTGCAGAGCACTGTACTAAGCGCTTGGGAAGCCCAAGTTGGCAGCATATAGAGACGGTCCCTACCCAACAGTGGGCTCACAGTCTAGAAGGGGGAGACAGAGAACAAAACAAAACATATTAACGAAATAAAATAAATAATAAATAAATAATATGTGCTTAAATTCAGTCGATCAGTCCTACTTATTGAGCGCTTACTGTGTGCAAAGCACTGTACTAAGAGCTTGAGAGAGTACACTATAACTAAACGGAGTCAGTAGGTGTTCCCTGCCTTTGTGCTCCAGTTATTGTTATAAATATTCAAGCGTATTTATTGAGTGCCTACTGTGTGCAGAGCACTGTACTAAACGCTTGGGAAGTACAAGTTGGCAACATATAGAGACGGTCCCTATGCGTTCAGGAGTGTGAAGGATGGGTGCGAAAAAGTTTGTAAGGGTTAGAGTCGACTCAGAGGTTTGGGAAATCAGTTGGAAAAGGCTTGTTGGAAGAGGTGGGATTTGAGGAAGACTTTGAGTAGAGGAAGGAGTTCCACAAAGATGAAACAGTTTGAGCCAGGGGATGGAGACGGGAGGGTCGAGAGCGAGATCCAGCTAGATGGTTGGCTTGGGAGAAGTAAGGAAAGTCAGTTGGGGAACACAGGTAAAGGGGCCCAGCTGGTGGAGGCCCCAAAAGTCGACTGTGAGGAGTTTTTGGTTGTTGAGCGATATAGGGATCCAGAAGTGGGTTCTGATGAGAGGAGAGATGGGGGCTGGCATGATGATCAGAGCAGTGGTGGCGGATCGGAGGGGGCCGAGGCCGGAGGCAGGGAGGCCCGTGAGGAGGCCGGCCGACATACTACCCACAATATGACCCGTGCTGGGACCACTTGTTGGGGAAGGAAGGGGCCGAGAGAAAGCAGGGAGGAGGGGAGGTGACGCGTGGGCCGAATGGGTGGCGAGAGAGGGAAAGGCAGTACGCTGTGGGGCATGATACTGAGATTGTGAGCTGCTGAGAGTGGGAGGATGGTGGGGTTGTTGATGGAGAAGGGAAAGTTGGAGGAGGAAGAGGAGGAGGAGGAGTGGGGTCCTGGGGAAAGGATGAGGAAGTGAGTTTTAGGCAAGGTTTGAGTTTGAGCTGTTTGGGCACCACTGACCTGCCCAGGTCTGCTAAACTGGCCTCTGCTTGTTTGGATAATTGTCTTCCTGCTCTGTGGGTGGGGACTGTGCAGGATTCACAATCTCTTGGCTTCTGGGGCAGGCTGTCATCCTCCCAGGAGTTATCTGAAGCCCCTGGCGGGATTGTGGGAACCCCAGCTTGGACCTCCGGTCCTGCCCCCCAGCCATGCCCACAGAGCCCCACCCTGCTGGTGGTCAAGTTCTCCACGGTTGCCACTGCTCAGTGGGGGGATTCTTTCCTGAGAGCCAGTGACTGACCCCAGGAGTATTGGCCTAGGACTGTCTGTCAGACTTACCCTCCCTCCGAGGGGGCCTTAGGGACCCCCTACCCGAGAACCCGGCAGGCGGGTCTCCCTCTCCCGCTTGGCACAGACAGGCTGACCTGATGGGTTAGGGTTAAGCCACCATCCACCTGCCTTGGCTCTATGTCGCCAGCTGTGAGCTTTTCCTTCAGGCTCTGCCCAGGTGCTCCGCCCGCCATGGCCCTTCTGTGGGAGGCTTCCATGCTGGAAGCCTCTGCCTCCTGTAGGCGGGTACCTCGCCCATCCTGCCAGTCATTTGTAGCTCCAGACCCCCTCGTAAAGGGCAGGCCGGCAGCCGTGCTCCCTCACCCCCCCTCCCCCAGCTGAGGAGAACGACCCCGTGGCAGGATGAGGATGATTGGAAGCAATATAGCCTAGTGGAAGGAGGATGGACCTCCTCCTCAAAAATCTCCAGTGGCTACCAATCAATCTGCACATCAGGCAGAAACTCCTCACCCTGGGCTTCCAGGCTGTCCATCACCTTGCCCCCTCCTACCTCACCTCCCTTCTCTCCTTCTACAGCCCATCCCGCACCTTCCGCCGCTAATCTCCTCACCATACCTCGTTGTCGCCTGTCCCGCCATCGACCCCCGGCCCACGTCCTCCCCCGGGCCTGGAATGCCCCCAATCCCTCTGCCCATCCGCCAAGCTAGCTCTCTTCCTCCCTTCAAGGCCCTACTGAGAGCTCACCTCCTCCAGGAGGCCTTCCCAGACTGAGCCCCTTCCTTCCTCTCCCCCTCGTCCCCCTCTCCACCCCCCATCTTACCTCCTTCCCTTCCCCGCAGCACCTGTATATATGTTTGTACATATTTGTTACTCTATTTTACTTGCACATATCTATTCTATTTATTTTATTTTGTTAGTATGTTTGGTTTTGTTCTCTGTCTCCCCCTTCTAGACTGTGAGCCCACTGTTGGGTAGGGACTGTCTCTATATGTTGCCAACTTGTACTTCCCAAGCACTTAGTACAGTGCTCTGCACACAGATTGATGATGATGACCTGGGTTCTAATCCCAACTCCATCAGGAGCGTGCTGTGGGACCCCTGTGCCTCAGTTGCCTTCTCGGTAAATTGGGGGTTCAGTGCCTGTTCTCCCTCCTACTTAGACTGCGAGCCCCATGTGGGGAAGGGACCGTGTCTGACCTCTCGTACCCAGCCTGGTGCTTTGGAGAGTGCTTGGCACAAAGGAAGCGCTTAATCAGTCAATTAACGAGGATCCCCAAGACCTCCCTCTTGGGGTCCGGCCCGAAGCCGTAGCATGGAGGAGCCAGGGTTTATTCAAACTCCGCCAGAAGCCTCCAGCTCGGCCCTCTGAGGGGACGTTGTTTGGATTGATTTGGGGCCTTGCCTGCCTCCGAAGAGAGTAGTTCAAGAGGAAACTGTTGCTTCCAGCTAGTTGGAGTGTCCAGGTCACCCTGCGCCCGGTCTGGACCGAGGACAGGGGATGGGGCTGAAGGCGTGAGAAGCAGCGTGGCTCAGTGGAAAGAGCACAGGCTTTGGAGTCAGAGGTGGTGGGTTCAAATCCCGGCTCCGCCAGTTGTCAGCTGAGTGAGCCCACTGTTGGCTCGGGACTGTATATGTTGCCAACTTGTACTTCCCAAGCGCTTAGTACAGTGCTCTGCACACAGTAAGTGCTCAATAAATACGATTGATGATGATGATGATGGAAAGAGTACGGGCCTGGGTTCTAATCCCTGCTCCACCACTTTCCTGCCATATGACCTTGGGTAAGTCATTTACTTAACTACGGAATGGGGATTCGATCCCTATTCTCCCCTAGACCGAGAGACCCTTGTGGGACTGGGGCCGTGTCTGACCTGACTAGCTTGTATCCACCTCAGTGCTTAGAACACAGTGAGTGACACACAGTAAGCGCTTAATTTAGGAGAAGCAGCGTGGCTTAGTGGAAAGAGCCTGAGTTTGGGAGTCAGAGGTCATGGGTTCTAATCCCGGCTCCGCCACTTGTCAGCGGGGTGACTTTGGGCAAGTTGATTCACTTCTCTGTGCCTCAGTTACCTCATCTGTAAAATGGGGAATAGGACTGTGAGCCACACGTGGGACAACCCGATTATCTTGTATCTACCCCAGTGCTTGGTACATAGTAAGCGCTTAACAAATACCATTATTATTATTACTATTATTATTATTAAGTACCATAAAAGCAGCGTGGCGTAGAGGAAAGAGCACGGACTTGGGAGTCAGAGGTCATGGGTTCGAATCCCGACTCTGCCGTGACTTTGGGCAAGTCACTTCACTTCTCTATGCCTCAGTTACCTCATCTGTAAAATGGGGATTAAGACTGTGAGCCCCCCGTGGGACAAACTGATCACCTTGTATCCTCCCCAGCGCTTAGAACAGTGCTTTGCACATAGTAAGAGCTTAACAAATGCATCGTCATTTGTTGAGAAGCAGCGTGGCCCAGTGGAAAGAGCCCAGGCTTTGGAGTCAGAGGTCATGGGTTCAAATCCCGGCTCCACCAATTGTCAGCTGTGTGACCTTGGGCAAGTCACTTAACTTCTCTGGGCCCCAGTTCCCTTATCTGTAAAATGGGTATGAAGACTGTGAGCCCCCCGGGGACAACCTGATCACCTTGTAACTTCCCCAGCGCTTAGAACAGTGCTTTGCACATAGTAAGCGCTTAATAAATGCCATTATTATTATTATTATTATCATCAGTGCTTAGAACAGTGCTTTGCACATAGTAAGCGCTTAATAAATGCCATTATTATTATTATTATTATCATCAGCGCATAGAACAGTGCTTTGCACATAGTAAGTGCTTAATAAATGCCATTATTATTATTATCATCAGTGCTTAGAACAGTGCTTTGCACATAGTAAGCGCCTAATAAATGCCATCATTATTATTATTATTATAAAAAATTAGTGACCTGTCCGCCCATGGGTGGGGTTAACTAACTTACAGGAGCCAGGTACTAGTTTGTACTCTCACAAGTGCTTAGTACAGTGCTTTGCACACTGTAAGCGCTTAATAAATGCAATCGAATGAATGAATGGTCCCTGCAAAATGAGTCACCGAAGCATTTGGGAGGTGGCAGAGCCGCCGGGAATTGCATCCCCAGGGCTCCACCGTCTCTCTTCCTCCCTTCAAGGCCCTACTGAGAGCTCACCTCCTCCAGGAGGCCTTCCCACACTGAGCCCCCTCCTTCCTCTCCCCCTCATCCCCCTCTCCATCCCCCCCCCGTCTTACCTCCTTCCCTTCCCCACAGCACCTGTATATATGTTTGTACATATTTATTTCTCTATTTTACTTGTACATATCCATTCTATTTATTTTATTTTGTTAATATGTTTGGTTTTGTTGTCTGTCTCCCCCGTCTAGACTGTGAGCCCACTGTTGGGTAGGGACCGTCTCTATATGTTGCCAGCTTGGACTTCCCAAGCGCTTAGTACAGTGCTCTGCACACAGTAAGCGCTCAATAAATACGATTGATTGATCGGGAGCAGCTCTCTGCCCGCAGAAGCAGTTGCTAATGGTCCCTGCATGCCGTCTGTCTGTCTGTCTGTCTCCTCTCCCTCCCCCAGCCGCCTCCCTCAGACCGGGAGTTAATAGTTAATGGAGGAAACTGTGGTGGAGATGCCCCTCCCCTGCCCGCTTCCTGCCAACCCGACTGCTGGTCCGGGATAATAATAATAATGATTGCATTTGTTAAGCGCTTACTATGTGCAAAGCACTGCTCTAAGCAATGGGGAGGTTACAAGGTGATCAGATTGTCCCACGGGGGGCTCACAGTCTTAGTCCCCATTTTCCAGATGAGGTCACTGAGGCACAGAGAAGTGAAGTGACTTGCCCAAAGTCACACAGTCGGGACCCCAGTGGCCTCGCCCTCCCGGTCCCCGCTTTTATTTATTAATTTTACTTGTACATATCTATTCTCTTTATTTTATTTTGTTAATATGTTTGGTTTTGTTCTCCGTCTCCCCCTTCTAGACTGTGAGCCCACTGTTGGGTAGGGACCGTCTCTAGATGTTGCCAACTTGGACTTCCCAAGCGCTTAGTACAGTGCTCTGCACACAGTAAGCGCTCAATAAATACGATTGATTGATTCCCCGGCTGGGGCTGGGCAGGCAGTAGAGGGGGTGTAGTCGCCTGCAGGGGCCCAAGGATTTGGGCTTTGGGAAAGGGCCTCGGTTCCCCCTCCCCAGGCTCCCAGAGAAGACACTCTTCCCGGGATAACAGCAGCAGGACTGTCCAAAGTCCAAGGGCCGCTCCCCCTCCCCTCCCCGGCTTCAGGTTGCTCCTCCTCTTCCTTGTCTTTCCAGCTCCGCCTCCCCAGTGGGGCCCGGGCTGAATGCTGGAGCGGGAAAGTCGTTGGGGATCAATCAGTCAATCAATCAGCGTATTTATTGAGCGCTTACTGTGTGCAGAGCACTGTACTAAGCGCTTGGGAAGTCCAAGTTGGCAACATCTAGAGACGGTCCCTACCCGACAGTGGGCTCACAGTCTAGAAGGGGGAGACAGGGAACAAAACCAAACATATTAACAAAATAAAATAAATAGAAATGGAGAGAGAGAAACAGAGAGGGGACAGAGAAAGAGAGGAAGAAATAGAGAAATGGAGAGAGAGAAACGGGGCAGAGAAACAGACTAAGAGAGGAAGAAATAGAGAAATGGAGAGAGAGAAATGGGGCAGAGAAAGAGGAAGAAATGGAGAGAGAGAGGGCAGAGAAACACAGAGAAAGAGAGGAAGAAATAGAGAAATGGAGAAAGAGAGAAATGGAGAGAGAAACAGAGAGGGGGCAGAGAAACAGAGACAGAGATAGAGAGGAAGAAATAGAGAAATGGAGAGAGAGAGGGCAGAGAAACAGACAGAGAAAGAGGAAGAAATAGAGAAATGGAGAGAGAGAGGGCAGAGAAGCAGAGAAACAGACAAAGAGAGGAAGAAATAGAGAAATGGAGAGAGAGAGAGGGCAGAGAAACAGAGACAGAGAGAGAGATAAACTGGCAGAGACAGAAAGAGAAACAGGGATGATCTGGGAAGGAAGGGAGAGGGCGGGAGGGAGGCCCGAGAGGCTGCAGAGAGGAAGCAGAGTTGGGGAGGGGGGTGCGCGGCTGACCAGCCGAGGCTGCAGTCGTTTCGAGGGTGGTGGGAGAGGGGCCCGGGACCGCGGGGGGGCAGGAAGAGGGCAGACCTCATCTGGGGACGCGTTGCTCCCCGAGGGTAGGAGCTGCCAACAGGGTTGGCAGAACGGCCCGATCCGGGAGAGCTGGGCCCGGGCAGGCCTTTGGGGAGGGCAGAGGAGGCCTGGCCGGGGGTGGGGGTCTCACCATGGACGGTCAGGTGGGGCTGGGGCTGGGGAAGTAGGGGACGCTCCTGGTTTTGACCCAGGCTCCTGGCTGGGAAGGTTACGGCGGGGGGGGAAGGTCTGAGCCTCCTCCCCAGGGGGTGGGGGGCGAGGGATGCCGAAACCTTGTTCCCCAGTGGGGGTTCGGCAGGGCACCCTCCCCACCCCTCTTCCCTTCCTTCTCCCCTCGCCCCTTCCCTACCGACTCAAGCCCTGCCAACGGGCTCTGCCTGCCAGGCCCTATGTGGCCGGGGTGGGCAGGGGACGAGAGGGGCCGGCCCACAGCCGGGCACAGTTCTGCTGGCCACGGGAGGTGACTCCCACCTGTTACAAGGGGCTCTGGTGCCAACCTCTCTTAATCAGTCGACCAGGCAATTCGTAGAGAAGCAGCGTGGCTTAGTGGAAAGAGGGCTTGGGTGTCAGAGGTCATGGGTTCTAATCCTGGCTCCGCCACTTGTTTTCCATGTGACTTTGGGGAAGTCGATTCTCTCTGCCTCAGTTCCCTCATCTATAAAATGGGGATTGACTGAGTCCCATGTGGGACAACCTGATGACCTTGTATCTACCCCAGCGCTTAGAATGGTGCTTAGCACATACTGCTTAACAAATACCATCATTATTATTATTATTATTAGTTTCTTAGTGCCTGCTGTGGGTGTGGAGGCACTGTACTGAGCACATAGAAGAGTAGGACTTGCTTAACAAATACCATCATTATTGTTATTATTATTATTAGGACACATGATGGGCATGAGGAGATCCCTGCCTTCAAGGAGCATGCAGTCTAGTGGGCCGGTTCAGAGGGAGCCCCTGACGAAATCCCCCTGCTGTGATTCCCTTTCGGGCCCCAGGGAGCTGGAAACTGGAGCTGTAAGGTGGAGGTGGGGCCCAGGGGGAGAGACAGGCTGGCAACCAGGGGGCCCGGCTGGTGGGGGGCAGTAAGCTCCAGGAGGTCTTAGCCCCCCCGACGCAGAGCAGAGTGCGGCAGGGCAGGTGGAGGGTGGGGTCGGATGTTTAAGACGAACCCTCCTCCAGGAGGCCTTCCCAGACTGAGCCCCTTCCTTCCTCTCCCCCTCGTCCCTCTCTCCATCCCCCCATCTTACCTCCTTCCCTTCCCCACAGCACCTGTATATATGTATATATGTTTGTACATATTTATTACTCTATTTTACTTGTACATAGCTATTCTATTTATTTTATTTTGTTAGTATGTTTGGTTTTGTTCTCTGTCTCCCCCTTTTAGACTGTGAGCCCACTGTTGGGTAGGGACTGTCTCTATATGTTGCCAATTTGTACTTCCCAAGCGCTTAGTACAGTGCTCTGCACATAGTAAGCGCTCAATAAATACGATTGATGATGATGATGAACCCTAGGGCCCCATTCACTTGGTTTCCAGGCAAACATCAGGAGGGGCCTTTGAGTTTCTGAACCGTCTCAGCCTTCTGGAGTTCAAGAGTGTTTACTCTCACAGAACATGACTTCCTGTTGTGCAGGAAGAGGCTGAGCAGGCCCCTGGGGGCCGCGGTGACCTGAAAGGCCTGTGCTTGCCCTGGGGTGGACTGGACCCTGGAACCCAGATGCCTTTTCCCTAATTCTGGGATGGGGCCTGCTCCTGTTTTCCTCACCACGGGTCAGTAGGTGCCCAGGTTGTGCCCAGATGGGCAGTGCTGCCAGCCGACCGGGGAGAGATGGGGTGGAGCCCGGGAGAAGGGGCAGCCTGGGACCCTGGCCCCACCCGCTTCTCCCTGGAGACAAAGTCCCAGGCCAGATGGGGAAGGAGGGAAACTGTGGGGTCATTGGCTTAACGAGAGGAAAAGGAAATCTATCTTGGGCAGTGGGCTGCCGCCTGGAGGCCCGGGTTCTCCCTCTCTCTGCCCCAGGTGGGCGAATCCACCCGCACCCGTCGGGCCCTGGGCTGGGCATTTGCCGGGCTGCGCTGAGCTCTGACACCCGGCCCCTCCCTGTGATTTCCCCCCCAGGTCCAGCCCCATCTCGGGTGACCCCGGGAGTGGCTGGCAGCGGTGCCAGGTGTGGAAACTCGTGGGGGAAACTCCATGTCCTGCCAGGTAAGCCATTCTTAGGACAGGGGCCTCGCGGAAAAGGCGGGGGGCTCTCGGGGCACGGGGGTTCTTGGGGTTGGTGGGGTGTATCGCTACGGCCCCAGAGTTGGTAGCAGCTGAATGGGAGACAATCAAGGGGCAGGATCGGGGTCACGATGAGCCCTGCCCACTACTGCCAACCGAGCACATGCTTGCCAGCCCTGCCCAGGTTGGCCTGTCCCCAGCTGGAGAAGAACTAATCCATCAGACAATCACAGGTGATTGAGCACTGTACTCCTTCACCCTCAAGGAGTTTACAGTCTAATAGGGGAGGCGGACATTAAAATAAATTACAGAGAGGGGAAGGAACCAGGACAGGACAGTGACGATGTTGTTGGGGGTAGGGTGCGTATCAAAGCGCTTAGGGGTTATAGACCCAAGTGCTTAGGGGAAGCAGAAGGGGGGCCGGAGAGGAGAGGTTAGACAGGGAAAGCCTCCTGGAGGAAATGTGATTTGAGAAGATGGGGAGAGTGGTGCTCTGTCAGACGTGAAGGGAGAGAGCGTTCTAGACAGGAGGGAGGGCCTGAGCAAAGGAGTCAGTGTGAGAGATGAGATTGAGGCCCAGTAAGTAGGTTGGCGTTAGAGGGGCAAAGTGTGTGGGCGGGCTTGTCGTAGGAGGGGAACGAGGAGAGGTGGGAGGGAGAGAGCAGAATGACTTCCTTACAGCCAATTGTCAGGAGTTTCTCTCCAATGCATTCATTCATTCCGTCGTATTTATTGAGCGCTTACTGTGTGCAGAGCACTGTACTAAGCGCTTGGGAAGTCCAAGTTGGCAACATATAGAGACGGTCCCAATGGCGGGCTCACAGTCTAGAAGGGGGAGACAAACAACAAAACATATTAACAAAATAAAATAAATAGAATAAATATGTACAAATAAAATAGAGTAATAAATACATACAAAGATATATACACATATACAGGTGCTGTGGGGAGGGGAAGGAGGTAAGGTGGGGGGATGGGGAGGGGGAGAGGAAGAAGGGGGCCCAGTTATTATTATTATTATGATTTGGGAGTTCCTGGTATTTTCATTCATTCAGTCGTATTTATTGAGCGCTTACTGTGTGCAGAGCACTGGACTAAGTGCTTGGGAAGTCCAAGTTGGCAATATATAGAGCTGGTCCCTACCCAACAGTGGGCTCACAGTCTAGAAGGGGGAGGCAGAAAACAAAACAAAACATATTAACAAAATAAAATAAATAGAATAAATATGTACAAATAAAATAGAGTAATAAATACGTACAAACATATATACATATATACAGGTGCTGTGGGGAGGGGAAGGAGGTAAGGCTGGGGGAGAGGAAGGAGGGGGCTCAGTCATTATTATTATTATTATGATTTGGCAGTTCCTGGTATTTTCATTCATTCATTCAGTCAGTCGTATTTATTCATTCATTCATTCAATCGTATTTATTGAGCGCTTACTGTGTGCACAGCACTGTACTAAGTGCTTGGGAAGTCCAAGTTGGCAACATATAGAGATGGTCCCTACCCAGTGGCGAGCTCACAGTCTAGAAGGGGGAGGCGGACAACAAAACAAAACATCATCATCATCAGTCGTATTTATTGAGCGCTTACTATGTGCAGAGCACTGTACTAAGCGCTTAAAAACATATTAAAATAAAATAAATAGAATAAATATGTACAAATAAAATAGAGTAATAAATCCGTACAAACATATATACATATATACAGGTGCTGTGGGGAGGGGAAGGAGGTAAGGCTGGGGGAGAGGAAGGAGGGGGCTCAGTCATTATTATTATTATTATGATTTGGCAGTTCCTGGAACATAGTAAGGGCTTAACAAATATCATTATTATTATTATTAGGCAGCTCCTGGTACATACTGTGCACTCAAATACCATTATGATGATGATGATGATGATTATTAGACAGTTCCTGGCACATAGTAAGAACTTAACAACCAACTGGACTTCTTTTCCTACTGGGAGGACAGAGATGGATGGGCAACCACCGGAGGTTTTGGAGCAGTGGGGAGATGTGTGCAGAATGATATTTTTAAAAATGATCCAGACAGGGGAGTACAGTACGGACTGGAGCCGCTGGCGGCAGGGAAGGCAGGGAGGAGTCCGATGCAGTGGTCGAGGCGGAATATGATGAGTGCTTGGATCAGTCAGTCAGTTGATGGTATTTCTTGAGCACTTACTGTGTGCCCAGCCCCGTACTAAGCACTTGAAAAGTACAATAAAGCAGAGTTGTCAGAAACATCCCCTGCCCACAGGGAGCTTACGGGCTAGGGTAGGGGGTGACAGCTATTAAAATAAATTATGGGTATGTACATAAGCACTGTGAGGCCAGAAACGGGGTGATGGATTCAAGTGTGTAGGCGACGCAGAAGGGTGAGGGGAGAAGGGGAAATGAGGGCTCAGTGGAGGAGGTGTGATTTTATTCGGGCTCTGAAGGTGCAGAGAGTGATGGTGTGTCCTCTGTGAAGGGAGAAGGGCGTTAGAAAGGGGACTCGGATCGGGGGTTGGTGGCGGAGGTGAGATCAAGATACAGTGAGCAAGCTGGCGTTGGAGGAGTGAAGCATGTGGGCTGGTTTGTAGTGGAAAAATCAGCAGGAACATGTCTACCAACTCCGTTATATTGTAATGGTGGCATTTGTTAAGCACTTATAATGCGCCAAGCACTGTATTGAGTGTTGCGGTAGATGCAAGCTAGGTCTCACAAGCGGCTCACAATCTAAGTAGGAAAGAGAACAGGAATCGAATCCCTGTTTTGCAGAGGAGGGAACCGAGGCACCGAGAAGTTAAGTGACGTGCCCAGGGTCGCGCAGCAGGTAAATGGCAGAGCTGGGATTTGAACCCAGATCCTCTGACTCTCAGGCCTGTGCTCTTTCCACTAGGCTGTGCTGCTTCTCTTTTGTACTCCCTCAAGCACTCTGAATAGCGCTCTGTACACAGTAAATATGATCGATTGATTCATTGAGGTACGGTAGGAGGAGGGAGAGCTGATCGAGTGCTTTAAAGCCGATGGTAAGGAGTTTCCGTTTGATAAGGAGGTGGACGGGCAACCACTGGAGATGGATGGGGAGACGTGAGCCTCTGCGGATTTTTAAAACCATGATCTGGGCAGCAGAGTGAAGTGTGGACTGGAGTGGGGAGAGTCAGGAGGCAGGGAGGGAGGTCAGCACTGTCGCAGTTGGGGTTGTGATGTTACGATGTTGTGATGGAAGAACCAACAGGATCTGGCGACAGACTGAATTGTGCGGTTTGAATCATTCATTCAGTCGTATTTATTGAGCGCTTACTGTGTGCAGAGCACTGTACTAAGCGCTTAATCAGAGAGGGAGGTCAAGAATAATGCCAAAGGTGAGGGATTGGGAGAAAGGGAGGATGGTAGTGTTTTCTACAGTGATAGAGGGGGAGGACAGGATTTGGATGGGAAGATGAGGAGCTCTGTTTTGGACTTACTTTGTTTAGGGTGTCGGTGGGACATCCAACTAGAGATGTCTTGAAGGCAGGAGGAACCGGGAGACTGCAGAGAAGGAAAGAAGTCAGGGATGAAGAGGTAGATTTGGGATTCATCCATGCGGAGGTGGTAGTTGAAGTTGTGGGAGTGAATGAGTTCTCCAAGGGTGCCGGGGTAGGTGGAGAACAGAAGGGGACCCAAAACTGGGCCTCGAGGGACTCCCACGGTGAGGGGGTGGGAGGCCGAGGAGCCTGCAAAAGAGACCGGGGAGAGGCCAGAGGGGTAGGAGGAGAACCAGGAAAGGACAGTGACGATGAAGCCGACGTTAGACCACGTTTCCAGGGGAAGCAGGTGGACCACAGTGTCGAAGGCAGCCGAGAGACTGAGGATTAGGAAAGAGAAGATAGAGGCAAGAAGGAGGTCATCGGTGGCCTTAGCGAGGAGAGTTTCTGTGGAGTGAAGGGGATTCACTGCCCGACTGGAGGGGGGCAGCAGATGCAGGCAACTGATGAGAAGAGTTTGGAAAGGAACGGTAGGAGGGAGATGGAGAGACAACTGGGGCCGAGGTGTTTTTTAGGATAAGGGAGACGTGGCAGTGTTGGAAAGCTGAGGGGAAGAGCCATTGGCGAGTGAGTAGTTGAACTCAGCGGTCAGGGAGGGAGACAGGGAAGAAAGGAGGAGGTGAGTGTTTTAATAAGGTGGAGCGGATCGGGGTCGGAGGTTTGCCATCCAGACGGCACCCTTACAACCCGACCCACACGGGATGCCCAAGGCCGGGGGAGCGGACCTCGGAGGGGGTGTGGGCTGGTGCGAGGTGGTGTAAAAGGGGGGCCCTGCTCAGGGTGGGGCTCGCACAAAGGGCCTAGCCCGGGCAAGGGAATGGGGCTGTTGGGCAAGTGGGGAGCAGGGGTTGGGGCAGCTGGGCATGGGGGCACCTGGGCAGGCTGGAGTGGGCGGCAGCCAAGATGGAGCCCCTGACCTGTCGGGAGTGAATGGTACGCGGAAGTCCGTACGAGGTCGGAGGGAGGACAGGGGATAAAGGCTCCCGGCCGAGGCCCCTGACTGATCCAGGGTAGGGAAGGGAGGGATGGAGGGAAGGAGCAGGCGAGCGAGGAACAATGCTGGGGGGACATGGATACGGATGTGACTAGGGGTTGGGGCCTCTAGGCCTGCCCTCCTCTGCTGGTAGATGGGGGGGTGGGCAGAGCCAGGCGTGGCTAAAGGGGAGGAGAAGCAGCCTGGGGGGACCCAACTCGCACTCCCCTGGACCCCCAGTCTCAGCAGAAGGAGCCCGGCCTCATGGTGCTCGCCTGGGACAACCGAGCCCGCCTTTGCCTAGGACTTTCCCAAGCGCTTAGTACAGTGCTCTGCACACAGTAAGCGCTCAATAAATATGATTGAAAATGAATGAATGAATGAATGACCTGGGCACGGGGTCCCTCTGCTGGTCACAGGCCCTGCCAGCCCGGCCCGGGGATGCGCCAAGCCGCCGGTGCCTCATCCATCCCATCGACCGGAGGCCGAAGCTGTCCGGCCACCCCAGCCAGGCTCCCGAGCTCTCCGCCCCGGGCTCCAGCCCGCCGGGATGATGGATGTCACAGTGGGGATGGGGAGAGGTGGGGAGGAAGCACTGGCCCCTCCCTCCAACCCCGCTCCCCGACTCCCCACCTCCTCTCCGGCTCCTCTCCAGCAGGGGCTGCCTGCCGTCAGAACCGTTTGGCCTTAGGGGCCACGGTGAGCCTGGGTGTCCGGGGTCCGGAGGCTGAGAGCGGAGCACGGTCGGAGGCCCCCGGAGACAGCCGGGTCGGAGCTCACCCCGACTCCGGCTCGGGTGGGAGAGAGTGGGCAGCTCAGGTCCTGTGCCCGGAGAGGGGGTGGAGCTAGGCACTGCCGGAGGGGGCGAGGGGGGAGTTGAGGGCATGGGTGAGGTCACCCTCCTGCCCACCGCCACCCAGCGGACCGGGACAGTGGCGTTCTGTCCCCTCGCCCCAGAGGCTGCTCCCACCTCCCCGCTCGCCTGCCTTCCCCCCCCTCCACCCGATCAATCAATCGTATTTATTGAGCACTTACTGCGTGCAGAGCACTGTACTAAGCGCTTGGGAAGTACAAGTTGGCAACATATAGAGACAGTCCCTACCCAACAGTGGGCTCACAGTCTAAAAGAATGCCTGCTGGGGGGCAGGGTGAGGGCCTCCTTCCTCAGAGCCTGGCACCCGGGCCTCACCTTCCTGGCAGCGGAGGAGCAGGAGCAGCCTCAGCTGTACAAGCATTCCAGGGAAACTGGGGCTCGGTGACACAGGGGGCCAGGAGGCCCCCACACCTTCACATCCGGTGTGCTCAATCAATCAATCAATCGTATTTATTGAGAGCTTACTATGTGCAGAGCACTGTACTAAGCGCTTGGGAAGTACAAATTGGCAACATATAGAGACGGTCCCTACCCAACAGTGGGCTCACAGTCTAAAAGGGGGAGACAAGAGAACAAAACCAAACATACTAATAAAATAAAATAAATAGAATAGATATGTACAAATAAAATAAATAAATAAATAGAGTAAAAAATATGTACAAACATATATACATATATACAGGTGCTGTGGGGAAGGGAAGGAGGTAAGATGGGGGGGATGGAGAGGGGGACAAGGGGGAGAGGAAGGAAGGGGCTTAGTCTGGGAAGGCCTCCTGGAGGAGGTGAGCTCTCAGCAGTGCTCAGGGCTAGGAAGCCCCCAACCACCGGGCCAACGGTCTGAACGGGGAGGGGCGGCCCGGCCCCTCCGCGGTCACACTGGCCGGGCCCCGGGGGGAGGAGCCTGGGGCCGGGAGATGGCAGGGCCGGTGTCCGCCAGGGCCGTGAGGGTCAAGAGGCAAGTTGGGAGAGGGCGGAGGTCTCCTGTGACGGAGGAGGAGGAGGAGGGTGGGGAGGAAATGTCCAGCAGCCACGTTCTAACCAGCCCTGTCCCCTCCTTCCCTGTCTGTCCCTGCAGGTGGACAACCGTCTCTGGCCCCCAGAGCGACCCAGAATAGCGGCCCCGCGGGGGAAGAGGGCGGCCTAAGCCCATCCCCGCCGAGCCAGACTGCGGAGGAGGAGGAGGAGGAGGGGCAGGAGCCCAGAGCCGCCCGGGGCCGAGATGGCCGAGGTGGCGTCGGGGTACAAGGACGCGGCCACCAGCCGCCACCTGCGCTTCAAGGTGCAGAGCCTGGGGCGCCGCCTGGACGAGTTGGAGGAGGCCACCAAGAACCTGCAGAAGGCGGAGGAGGAGCTGCTGGAGCTGCAGGACAAGGTGACCCAGGCGGAGGGCAGCAACTCGGGCCTGCTGGCCGAGGTGGAGGCCCTGCGCAAGAGGGTGCTGAGGATCGAGGGCAAGGACGAGGAGCTGCAGAGGGCCGAGGGCCTGTGCCAGCTGCTCCGGGCCAAGCTGGAGGAGGAGGAGGGCCAGAGCCGCGGGCTGCGCAGCGAGATGGAGCGCCTGCAGCGGCGCATGGCCCAGCTGGAGAAGCTGGAGGAGGCCTTCGGCCGCAGCAAGAACGACTGCACCCAGCTGTGCCTGAGCCTGCACGAGGAGCGCAACCTGACCAAGAAGATCACCGCGGAGCTGGAGGCCCTGCGCCTCCGAGTCAGGGAGCTGGAGGCCTCGGAGGACCGGCTGGGCCGGACCGAGCGCAGCCTGGCCGCCGAGCTGGACCGGCTCAAGGCCCTGACCCTGGGCTTCGTCAGCGAGCGCCGCCTCTTCAGCGAGAGGGAGAAGGAGCACGCGCGGCGGATCGAGGAGCTCACCCGGAAGCTGGAGCTGAAGCACAGGATCGCCGCCGGCCTCCGGGAGAGGGGCGAGCTGAGGATCGAGGACGGCCTCACGCCCCCGGCCAAGGAGGCCCGGAGGAAGGGCGCCCTGGCCGACTACCTCAAGCAGGTGGAGAACGAGACCAGGAACCAGGCGGAGAACGACAAGAACCGCAACCAGGAGGACAACAAGGTCCAGGCCCTGCGCCAGGAGGTGGAGAGGCTGACGGCGCAGCTCAAGCGCTACGAGGCCCTGGAGGAGGAGCTGAAGAAGATGAGGACCAAGAACAACGACCTCCACGACAGCTTCCTCAGCGAGCAGAACCGCAACAGGCTCCTGGCCGGCCAGCTGGAGGAGATCAAGCTGCAGGTGCAGAACCGGAGGGAGCTGGAGAACGGGGAGGCGGGCGGCGGTGGCGACGACGACCCCTCCCCGGCCGGCCGAGGGAGGCCCGAGCGCGCCAAGGGACGGGGCCCGGCCGCCGAGCCCCCGCCCCCCAGGGCCAAGGCCCTGGAGCTCTCCCCGCAGCCCAGGCGGGAGAGGCCGCGCCCCAAGGAGCCGGCCCCGCACGCCGAACCGGCCCCGCACGCCGAACCGCCCCCTTCGCAAGGCGCCCGCCCCGGCCCCGGTGCCACCGGACGCAGGGCCGCCAAGGGCCCGGACCCCGGGAGGGCCGAGGAGCGGCCGGGGCCGGGCCCCTGTCCGCCCGCCCCGGCCCAGGGCCAGGGGAAGAAGGCCCGAGAGCAGCCACCCGTACTCAGCCGCTACCCACCGGCCGCCCATGAGCACAGGGCCTGGCGCGGCCCGGCCAGGCCGGGGCCCGAGGGTGGCCTCAAGGGGCGGGCGGAGAAGGCCGCGCGGGTATTCGGCGATCTTGTGCCCGAGGAGAGGCCCGGCAGGGTGGCCGCGGCAGATGCCGTCCCCAGGGCCGTTCGGGCCACCCGGGTGGAGGCGCTGGGCCCGTCCCCCGAGCCCCCGCTGCCTAGGAGCCTCCCGGCCCATCGAGCCGCCCCCGGCCCGGCCCTGGAGCTCGGGGGCAGCAGAGGCGGCTCCCCGGCCCCCGGGGCGCCGGCCCCGACCGGGGGGCCGCTCTCCGAAGGCCCGGCGCCCAAGGGCAGGCGGCCCGGCCACGGCCCCGAGGCCGACCCCGGGGCGCCCCCGAACCCCCGGGGCCAGGAAGGTGAGCCCCCGGACTGTCCCCCTCCCGGGAGGGAGGCGGGAGGGCCGTCCCCAGCGACCGGAGCGGACGGCGGAGGCGGCAGTTGCCCGCACCAGACACTGCGCTGCAGGGTCAGCAGGCCGGGCAGTCGGGAGAAACCTGACGCCGAGGAGGACACGGCGCTGCTGGTCACGGCCACGTTGGTGACCACCACGGTCACTCCCGAATCTGACACGAAAAAGCCCGGCGCCCGGGCCCCGGGACGGTCCCGCGGGGCCGCGCGGGCCGCCGCCCTGCCCGACGGCGACCGGGACCCCGAGGCGGAGCCTGTGGTGGCCAGGCCCGCCAGGGTCCCCTCTGGCCCTCCAGAGGGTCCCGACGCCCCCGGTAAGGCCCGGAGGCCCTACAGCCCACGCGAGGCTCTGTGGTCCCGGGGCCACATACAGCCCGTCATCGTGGAGAAAGACGTCAAGGAGGTGATGGGCGGCGGCGGCGGCGGCGGCGTGGCCGACGGGCCCCTCGAGAAGCCACGGGTCGGGCCGAGGCCCGGGGCCGGCAAGGTGACCAGCAGCATAACCATCTACCCGTCCGACGGCGGCGGCGGCGAAGGCCCCCGGGAACGGCACACGTCCACCAGCAACATCCGCGTGGCCCCGGCCGAGCCGCCCTCCGCCGCCGCCGCTGGCCACGTCCACGCCCCCGTGGAGATCTCCATCCACAAGACGGACCTCACGCTGCAGCTGGCCGAGGCCGAGAGGCCCGGCGACGCCTCCCCGCGCCCCAGGCCCGAAACCGTCGTCTCCCGGAGCAGTTTCACCCTCAGGCCTTCCGACTCGGCTCCCGAGGGCGGAGGCGGCCAGCCCCCCGCGGAGACCATCCGGTGGAAGAGCCACCAGCCGCCCCCGGAAGGCGGCCCGGCTGACGGCGGCCGCCACGTGACCGTCAGGAGCGCCTGGAAGTCCAAGTGGGACGTCGCCTCCCCGGGAGCCCAGCGGGCGACCACGGACGGCTTCGACCTGGAGCGGGCCGGGCCCGACGGCCCCTGGGACGCCCTCGAGGTCTCCCCGCGCGGGGCCCACAGCAGCCTCACGGCGTCCGAGCTGCCATCCGGCCGCCCCGGGATCTCGGACGGCACCCCTGTGGCTGCCTGGAGTCGCCCACCAGCAACGGTGAGCTCTCTCCGTGCCCGCGTCTCATAATAATAATAATGATGGTATCATCGTCATCATCATCAATCGTATTTATTGAGCGCTTACTATGTGCAGAGCACTGTACTAAGCGCTTGGGAAGTACAAATTGGCAACATATAGAGACAGTCCCTACCCAACAGTGGGTATTTAAGCGCTTACTATGTGCAAAGCACTGTTCTAAGCGCTGGGGGGGGACACAGGGTGATCAGGTTGTCCCATGTGGGGCTCACGGTCTTAATCCCCATTTTACAGATGAGGGAACTGAGGCACAGAGAAGTTGTGACGTGCCCAAAGTCACACAGCTGACAATTGGCGGAGCCGGAATTTGAACCCACGACCTCCGACTCCAAAGCCCGGGCTCTTTCCACTGAGCCACGCTGCTTCTCTTATCCGCCCAACCTCTGCCTTTGCCCCCGCACCCTTCCTATGGCTGGAGTTGGGGGCTGCGGGGAGGATGGGAGAGTCCCACAGGAGATTCAGTGGGTCGAGATCCCCTCGGCGGAAGCAAACGATAATAATAATTGTAATTGTAGTATTTGTTAAGCGCCTACCGTGTGCCGAGCACTGTTCCAAGTGCCGGGGTAGATACGAGGTCAGTTCACAGGGGCTATGCCCCGGGGCCAATTCCGGTCAGTAGCGTCAGCCTAATCGGAAATCCGCTGTGTCAATCAATCAATCGTATTTATTGAGCGCTTACTGTGTGCAGAGCACTGTACTAAGTGCTTGGGAAGTCCAAGTTGGCAACATATAGAGACAGTCCCTACCCAACAGTGGGCACAGTCGAAAAGGGGGAGACAGAGAACAAAACCAAACATACTAACAAAATAAAATAAATAGAATAGATATGGACAAGTAAAATAGAGTAATAAATATGTACAAACATATATACATATAGACAGGTGCTGTGAGGAAGGGAAGGAGGTAAGATGGGGGGATGGAGAGGGGGACGAGGGGGAGAGGAAGGAAGGGGCTCAGTCTGGGAAGGCCTCCTGGAGGAGTTGAGCTCTCAGTAGTGTCCTCTCCTGTGCCTTTTCCGCTCAATAACAGTGTCTGCCAAGCACTTATCAATTGTGCTAAGCACTGGGGCTCAGTCTGAGGCAGGGAGAGGGGGGAATCTCGGCCCCATTTTACAGTTGTGGCTGTACACCGAGACCCCGAGAGGGTGAGCAACTTACCCCAGGAGAAACAGCGTGGCCAAGTGGAAAGAGCACGGGCCTGGCAGAGGACCTGAGTTTTAATCCCGGCTCTGACAAACGCTAGCTTCGTGACCTTGGGCAAGTCACTTAACTTTCCCGCGCCTCAGTTCTCCTAGCCTCCCTCTTAGACCGTGAGTCCCATGCGGGATAGGGACTGTGTCCAAACAGATGCGCTTGTATCTATCCCAGCGCATAGAGCAGTTTTGACACATAGTAAGCGCTTAACGGGCACCGTTAAAAAAAAAAAAAAAAGCATCACCCAGCAGGGCAGGGGCAGAAAGGGGATTAGAACCCTGGTCCCCGGACTCCCTGCCCGGGGCCCTCTTCCCCTCCCCGTTTTCCGCCGGACTTCAGTCACTGCCACTGCTGCTTAGGGCTGGAGGTCTAGTGTGTTCTCACTTTTACGGGCTTCCCTTCACCTGTGTCTTTCTGCCCCCCGTGATCCGGCGCGGGGTGATGAGGATTGTAGGATTTGTTAAGTGCTTACTCTGGGCCAAGCGCCGCGGCGGGTACAAGATCATCCGTTCAGGCCCGATCCCTGTCCCGTCTGTTCTTCCCAGTGGCTGCTCCCTTCCCATCCGTGACCCCCGAGGTCCGATTCGGCCGGGGGTGGGACGGGCCCAGGACAGCTGCAGCCCTAGCAACGGTGGCCTGACCTCTGGCTGAGGGCTGGTGAGGCCCAGTGGGTAGACCCGGAGCCACGCTTTAGCCTGGCAAGGCTGAGCCCGCCTCCGGTGCCAGCTGGCGGAGCCTTGCTTGCTCCGCCAGGCCTCCCGGCGGCCCCTGAGTAGCGGGGTTCGGTCCACTCGGGCCTGGGTGATGGAGCGTCAGTTTCCCGGCTGCCGGGGCCGAGTCTCCGAGCGTTCCCGCCGACGAGCAGAGGGATGGACAGGGCCGAGCCCTGCAGCGGGTGGGACCAGGACTCAGTCAGCGTCGGGGAAACCAAAGGCTCCTCTAGCTTGGGCCCGAGAGGCCCGTGGCACCAGCCGGCCCTGGAGGATGGGGAGCTGACTGCTGTCCGGGAGCGGTCTCGGCAGGCCAGGGCTCAGCCCCGCAGCTGTGGCGGGGTGGGGCCGGTTCCTTCCGCGGCCCAACGGAGACGCAACCGGGCCGACTCCGGTTCTAAGCTGAAGCCCGCTTCAAGGGAATCCTCAAAAATCTCCAGTGGCTACCAATCAATCTGCGCATCAGGCAGAAACTCCTCACCCTGGGCTTCAAGGCTGTCCATCCATCCCCTCTCCCCCTCCTACCTCACCTCCCTTCTCTCCTTCTCCAGCCCAGCCCGCACCCTCCGCTCCTCCGCCGCTAATCTCCTCACTGTACCTCGTTCTCGCCTGTCCCGCCATCGACCCCCGACCCACGTCCTCCCCCGGGCCTGGAATGCCCTCCCTCTGCCCATCCGCCAAGCTAGCTCTCTTCCTCCCTTCAAGGCCCTGCTGAGAGCTCACCTCCTCCAGGAGGCCTTCCCAGACTGAGCCCCTTCCTTCCTCTCCCCCTCGTCCCCCTCTCCATCCCCCCCCATCTTACCTCCTTCCCTTCCCCACTGCACCTGTATATATGTATATGTTTGTACATATTTATTACTCTATTTTACTTGTACATATCTATCCTATTTATTTTATTTTGTTAGTATGTTTGGTTTTGTTCTCTGTCTCCCCCTTTTAGACTGTGAGCCCACTGTTGGGTAGGGACCGTCTCTATATGTTGCCAATTTGTACTTCCCAAGCGCTTAGTACAGTGCTCTGCACATAGTAAGCGCTCAATAAATACGATTGATGATGATGATGATGATGAAGGGAAACCAGTGTGGACCGGCTCACCGGTGCCCGGAAGGGGATCACCCATGCCTGGCTCTCCTCCCGGTCCTTAACAGCTTCCTCTTCTGGTCCCGTTGGCACAGGAGGAAGGCGGAGACGGACCCCCCGGGCCCCGGCGGAGGAGGCACCGCTCTGCGGAGCGCCCGGAGCCCCCCCCCCCAGAAGCCGTCCTGCAACAACTGTGAGCCAGCACCGGAGCCCGTGGCCGGGCGGGCCCAGGAGCGAGCACGGCCACCCAGGCGTCGGCCCGAAGACAACTGAGCCGACGGGGGTGAGACACTCCGCTCCATCCCACGCTCCGGCCCAGCCTCCCTTCCCCCAGGTTCCCCCCGACCCCGACCTAGGGCTGCCCAGGGCCAGGGCCGGGGTACGGAGGAGGCTCGGCCTTCCGTCCGTTGTGCCCCCACAGCTACTCCGTCCCTAGACCTGGGACAGCCTCGACCGGAGGGGTGAGACGTGTCTGGGGGGGCTGGGACACCCATCTAGAGAGGGACTGGTCCAGGCGGCCGTTACTCAGCTGCGAGGGCCAGTTGTTCTGGGGGCCTGGGCACGCCGGGATGGCTACCTGCCTTCTCCCAGCTCCTTCCCCTTGTTTGCGTATGTGCCCATGCGTCGTTTTTGACAGGCTCATTTAGGGAGTTGGTGACGTTGGCTTTTGCCACGGGCATCTCTGCTTCCATATTTGAACCCGTTTGCCGGGTGGCTTGCGTCTGCCCATCAGCTCCGTGAGGGCAGGGACCGACCCTTACCCCCATCCTGCGCCCAGTTCTGTGGGAGTCCCCCAGCCAAATGTCGCTGCGTGAATGCCACCCCTACCCCCTCGGGGGAAGAATTCCGCGGCGGTTCCCCTCGGACCCGTTTCGCTGCTCCGCTCCCGTCGGGCACAGCTTGGTGCCCTACCCGTGGTAGTCACCTTGTAGGGCCCGCTGCCAAACCCTTGATGACGAGGAGGACAAAGATCCGGGCCTTGGGTCGAACTTGCCGATAGCGGAGAGAGTAGGCAGGTTGACCTGTGTGCCAGCCCAGAGAGCGGACAGGGCTCCCCCTCCGCCGCCCGGCTCCCCACCCCCAGTCCTGTCCCGACCCAAACGTGGCTGTTGTCTGTCTTGCAGGCCTGTTCCCGCTCCGCTTGGCTCATCTCCCAGCCGCCCCCTCCTCTCCCCCAGCCCCGCTTCCCTCCTGCTCCTGCAGCTACCGCCTGTTGGTCTAGCCCAACTCCGCCCTGCCCGAGCTGTCCCGGCCGCCGTGGCCGGCCCGCCGGCTGGGCCGCTCTGGTTCCCCGCCCTGCCCCTCCTGCGTCCCTTCCCGTCACCCAGAGTGGCACTGGGAGCTGCCGTGGCACCGGGCACGTGCTTGTTTCTCTTACTCAGGGGCAGGCTTGCCCCTGCAACCCATCTACCTGGGGGCCTCGTCCCAAATGCCCTCCCCACCTCTTGTTCTGCTAGTTCAAAGCCCCTTGTGCTCTCCCACACCCCCGGGGATCCCCCTGGCCGGGAGCTGACCCACCTTCTCCCTCTCTTTCCTCCACTCCCCGTCACCATGCAACCTCCCCCTGCCTTTCACCTGGCACCTCAGGGGCCCCTCAGGGCCCCAGACTCTCCCAGGAGAGACTGCTGCTGCCACCGCCACCACTACGGCAGGTGAAGTTGGAGAGGCCGGTGTGGGGTGACCTCGCCCCCGACCCGACACCGCCAAGTCGCGGCCTACCCCGGGGCCGGAGCCCACGGGTGCTGCCCTCCTGCCCCGCTTCCCTCATCGGGCCCGATCGGAGGGCGGAGGAGGGCTTGGGGTGGCTCCGCCTCTCCTACCTTGCACACTCAGAGAGCGGGCTGCCGCTTTTTCTTTTAAACACTCACCTTCTCCGCGGGGCCTGGCTCGGATCCGGATGCGGGCCTGCCCCGGGGGAGCCGGAAATTTCAAAGTTAAGATGAGTGATGTTTGGGTCCCGCTCTGGCTGAGGGAGGTGCCGGAGGAGGAACTGTGGCGCTGCCCCCCACCCTCCTCACCCGCCCTCTTGGCCCACAGGGGAGGGGACGGTTGGGGCCGGGGGAAGCGGAGATGGCTACAGCAGGGACCCTGGGCCCGAATCCTCCATCCCCGGGGAGTGAGAAAGTGACCAAATGGCATGGCTGCTCTGCCGGGGAGAGGATGAGGATGGGCCGGAGGGTCGCCGCTTCCCTGCCCCCGGGCTGGCGTGGGGCCCCTCGCCGGGCAGCGCCGTGCCCGAACTGTATGGAATGTATTTTTAAAAGAATAAAATATATTTTTTTGTATTGTTAAAAGGCTGGTGGGCGGGAAGGGGCAACTGGCTCTCCCGCTCCGGCCCCCGGCCACTGGCGGCCGCGACTCCGCCGGGGCAAGAAGCGGACGGCCGGAGAGGCTCTGACCCACGGGCCCACCGACCCTCCCTCCCTCCCCGCACATCGCCAGGAGGCCGGGGGCGGGGGCGAGCTGGACTCGGACCAGGCCGCGAGGGGGGCCGTGGCCGCATGTTGAGGTGAAACCCAGACGTCTGCATGTCCCCTCCGGCCCTGGTGCTGACCTGCTCGACGGCACACACAGTATGTAACCAATAAAGCGCTCTAATTTGTACGGGCTGTGTCGTGTGTGAGCGTGGGGGGTGGTGGCGGCGTAACGTGGACAGGCAGCGGAGGAGGTGCCGGGAGGCCCGCTCGACCCCGCTCTGGGGCACGGAAACAGGTCCAGTCTTTTGTAGGAACCTTTACTTTCCCAAGCGTAAAAAACATCATCACACCAAACAACACCGACCGTCGCGACTCCTTCCGCTGACCCCGGGGAAGCCGAGCGGGGCCGGGCCCGCCCCCTCTCCCCCCGCAGCTGTCCCCGGCCGTCCGGCTGCCCACCTGGGCCCCCCGTGGGGGGACATTTCCGCCCCATGCCAGCCGCGCTCACAGGCTGGGAGACTGCTGGGCGGGGGCCCCGGCCGACTGCTGGCGCGGGAGGGTGTACATGGCGCCGAGGAACTGGTCGGCGATGCGGCCGGCCTCCCTCAGCCCACTCAGCAACGCCCCGTGCACGGTGGCCGGGTAGTTACGGATCGTGTGCTCGCCAGCGAAGAACAGGCGGGGGATAGGCTGGGGGGGAGGCGGAAGGAGCATGAGAAGCTGGGGTGGAAGCCCAGAGCGCTCAGCACACTGCCGCCTCCCCCCAACCTGCCCTCAACATCCCCAGCATCCGCGGTGGGGGGGAAGGGGGACAGGCTCTCACCTGGGGGGCCCCGGGGATGGCGGGGCCCGGTGTGATGGGCTGGGCCATCAGGTCGTAGTCGTTCCCCGAGGAGCCCGCGGCCACGTAGGAGTAGGATCCCCGGGCCCAGGGGTCGGCCCGCCAGCGCGACACCACCGTCTCCTTGGGCTGCGAGGAGGGAGGCGGCCGGAGGTCGCGCCGGGCCGTCGGAGGAGGGAGCGCCGCCCACCCCGCCACCCCACCCGGACCCCTCCGGCCGCCGCACGTCACCTGGGGCACGGCGCTGCTGCCAAAAATGCCCTTGAGGATGGCCAGGCAGCGACCGACGATGACATCGTCGCTGATGTTCTCCATGATGCCCGCGGCTTCCCCCGCCACCAAGGCCAGGAGGATCGGTGCTGCGGGAAGAAACCGGAGCCGCCTGCACCTCCCCGCCGTCGGACAGGCAGGGTGGCCACTTCACTCCTGCCCCGCTCTGGTTCACGTCCGGCGGGAGCCCGGGGGCGACAGCCGTGGGTCCGGCCTCACCCCTTCCCCTGGCCCCGGCGGCTCCCAAGGGCAGTGTCGGAGGGCCGTCCGGAGAGGCGGGTGAGGTCCAAACTTATTGGGGGAGCAGGCGGGGATCCCCCTAAATGGGTCTGGGGGTTCGGGGGGAAGGTGGGAGAGCAGAAGGGAAGGCACCCGGGGCATGCGGGAAATAATAATAATAATAATGATGGCATTTATTAAGCGCTTACTATGTGTAAAGCACTGTTCTAAGTGCTGGGGAGGTTACAAGGTGATCAGGTTGTCCCACGGCGGGGCTCACAATCCCCATTTTACAGATGAGGGAACTGAGGCCCAGAGAAGTGACTTGCCCAAAGTCACCCAGCTGACAATTGGCAGAGCCGGGATTTGAACCCCTGACCTCTGACTCCAAAGCCTGGGCTCTTTCATCATCATCAACCGTATTTATTGAGCGCTTACTGTGTGCAGAGCACTGTACTAAGCGCTTGGGAGGTCCAAGTTGGCAACATCTAGAGACAGTCCCTACCCAATAGTGGGCTCACGGTCTAAAAGAGTGGGCTCACAGTCTAAAAGGCTCTTTAAGTCTTTAAAGTCTAAAAGGCCACAGTCTAAGTGGCTCTTTCATCATCATCATCATCATCAATCGTATTTATTGAGCGCTATGTGCAGAGCACTGTACTAAGCGCTTGGGAAGTACAAACTGGCAACATATAGAGACAGTCCCTACCCAACAGTGGGCTCCTTCCACTGAGCCACGCTGCTTCTCAAATAAATGGAGTAATAAATATGTACAAATAGACACCGGTGTTGTGGGGAGGGGAAGGAGGTAGGGCGGAGGGAGTTGGGGGGGGAAGGGAGCTTATGGTTGGGGGCCCCATTCCCTCATCTTCCGCCTTCCCCAACGCTTTCCTCCTCCTCCTCAGCGCCGCCCGCCTCAAGCCTCCACTCGCTTGTTCCGCGCACCCCCCTCGCTGACGGCCCCCAACCTGCCCACCCCCGGGGGCGCGGGCCCAGGTGGGGGCCGGGCGGCCGGACAGGGTTACCTTTGTACAGGTTCCAGAAGAGGAAGAGCTCCCCGCGGCTGGCCGTGGTGCTGCCCACGTGGCCGAACAGATTGACGCTGGGGTCCCAGAACACGCGGTCGAAGCACAGTACCACCTGGGAGGGAGGGGACGGAGCCGCAGGCCGCTCCAGTGGGGCCACCCCGGGACCCACCCCCTGCCCCGCCCCGCCCCGCCCCACCCCGATGAGCGGCCGGGGCCCCCACCTTGTTGAGGTTCCCGAAGCCCATCCTCTGGACGGCCGAGGTCTTCCACTCGGGCAGCGGCGGCACAAACTGCACGGCCGGCGGCTGCTGCTTCAGCACGCCCAGGGGCAGGGTGCACAGCACCGCGTCGCACTTGTAGATGAAGGTCTGGCTGGTGGAACGCGTGTTGACCGCGATGACCTCGCATCCTGCGGGGAGGAGAGCGGGCCTGGGCTTGGGGGGAGGCACCGGCTGAGGAGCGCGGGGCCGGACGCCTCGGACCTCCGGCCCGCCGCACCCGGGGAGCCAGCCCTGGGGCCGAGAGGAGCGGAGCCGGGAGGCGGGTACCACCCTCCCTTCCCCGAGGATGCCAGCCGGCGCCCCGGGCACGCGGCAGGGGAACTGACCGGAAGCCGTGTAGCGGACCTGCCGCACGGCCGTGTTCAACTTGATGTCCAGCCCCTCGGCCAGGGCCACCGGCACGCAGGAGTAGCCGTTCCGCACGGTCAGGTGGCTGCCGGTGAACTCGAAGTCGTCATCCTGGGAGACCGGATTCCGCACGGGAGCCGTCACGGGAGGACCGAGGCCCGGCGCCCCTCCGGTCCGAGACCCGCCTGGGCCCGTTCACCCGCCTCCCGGCCCCAAGAGGGACCGTCCCACAGACGGCGACCCCCGCCGCGGTAGCAGGAGGGCCGAGCATCCGGGAGCTGACCCTTGCCTTGACCCGCCGGGAAGAAGCCCGGACCAGCCTCCGCCCAACCCACTCCGGCTTCCGGGCAACCCACTGAGTCAACCTGGAAAACCGGTATGTTCCCAGTTCTGGGGCGGGGAAGGGGATCCATGCTCAGGCCTCGTAGGAGACGGCTGCACAAACTGCCCCAGTACCCCGCCCCTGCAGATGGGGAGGGTTACCAACCTCCGAGGAGCTTGAAGAGGCAGGAAACCAGCCCCTTGCCCGGTCCGTGCCCCAGAGACAAGTGGGGCGCCGCCACCGAACCCCAGCCGGACGCGCCCCCAGGATCCGAAGAAAGCCTTCCTTCGGGCCCACCCCCGGGGGTTCACCTGGTCCCAGTGCTTCAGCGACAGCGTTGACAGGGGAGTGGCGTTGGCGAACTCCAGGTTGGCGAAGTGCCAGTCGAGGATCTGTCGGTCCCGCGATGACAGGTACACGTCGCTGCAAGACGAGTGCGGAGGTTGGCATGGCTCCTGCCCCCCACCACTCTTCCCCTCCACCGCCCGCGTCCCCCGTTGACCCTGGCACCCTGGCTGGGGTGGCAACACCGATGACTCAATCCCTGGCCACCAACATCTAATGGGGGGAACGAATCAAACGGCATCTACCGCCAGCGTGGTCCCGGGACACGAGTGAGTCCCCAGACGGGCGCGAAGGCCGGGGAGGAGGGGAGAAATAAGGTCACGAGTGGAAATCCTTCAGGGCTCTCGTGACGAGTCACTCTGAAAAAAGTCTCAGCGCGGACGGTGACAGCAGTGGGCTGCGGGCTGTCTGGAATATCAGAGTTTACACCCGGCCGGCAAGAACTCCTTCAATGCCAAGAATGGGGGAAGTAGCATTGCCTGAGGGATACAACCCAGGTTTGGGAGTCAGAGGCCCTGGGTTCTAATACCGGGCCCACCGCTTGTCTGCTGTGTGACCTCGGACAAGTCACTTAACTCCTCTGGGCCTCATTCGCAGCCGTACAATGGGAACTGAGACCGTGAGTGCCACGCAGGACGTGGATTACGTCCAACCTGATTAGCCTGACCTCAGCGCTTAGTACAATGCCTGGGCACAGCAAGACTTACTTAATAAATTCCATTAAATAGAAAAGTAAAAGGACGACGACAATGCAAGCAAAGTAAGTGACGCTAGTGCCAAAGCCAAGTAGCTCATTTTCTTGCTGAACAACCAAAAACAACAAGTAGCAGAAGGACCGTCTCCCGGGCGGGCAGGTGCCGGCAGCGATGCCAGCCGGGTGGGAGGGCTCAGCCCCTAGTAAAGTACCCAGCAATCGTCACGGCGGGTGCAAGGGCGGCGCTGACCTTGGGGGGTTGGCCTCCAGTTCCTGGAGCTTCTCTTCCAGCTTGGCCTGGGTCTCCGCCAGCTCGTCGTACTCCTGCTCCGAGACAGGCCAACCGCACATGCCACCCGCAGACGGGACAAGCCGCACATCGGGGCTGTGCCGGAGCGGCTGGGATGTCTGGGGCTCAGGAACCCCAGCGGGTGCCCTCGGGCAGTCGGGGAGGTGCCTCCCGGGGGGGGACATGGATGGAGCCTCAGGGTCGGGAGAGGTGGCTGGGCAAGGGCGGCAGTGCCACACGTCGAGGCCCGGAATGGGATTCGCCTCAGCGCGGCCGGGCTGAGCTGGGGCAGTGCAGGGGATGCAGCGGAGGGACCGACGGGGCAAACCCTGTCACCGAGGCCCCTCCGTCCTGCCCCCGCAGACTCCCGGGTCCCCGGGCGGGCGGGTGGGCACCGGCACCTACCTTGCAGAGGGCGGTCAGGTCCCGGTGTTTGCTCTTCACCAGGAACTCGGCCGTGATGTCGCGGGGGGGCTTCACCTCCGAGGCCTCCTTGTACTGCTGGTGGAGCTCCCTGATCTTCTCTTTCAGATTCACCATCTGTGGGAATCACCGGCCCTGCCGCCTCACTGCCCGCCCAGTCCCACCTCCCGCCCCTCACTGCTTGGCCATCCTCTGTGCCCTGACCCCACCACCTCACAGTCTAGAGAAGCAGCGGGGTTTAGTGGAAAGAGTCCGGACTCGGCAGTCAGAGCTCGTGGGGTCTAATCCCGGCTCTGCCACTTAACAGCTGTGTGACTTTGGGCAAGGAAAGTCCAGGCCATCCCCCAGGCCTGGAATGCCCTCCCTCTGCCCATCCGCCAAGCTAGCTCTCTTCCTCCCTTCAAGGCCCTACTGAGAGCTCACCTACTCCAGGAGGCCTTCCCACACTGAGCCCCTTCCTTCCTCTCCCCCTCGTCCCCCTCTCCATCCCCCCCATCTTACCTCCTTCCCTTCCCCACTGCACCTGTATATATGTACATATGTTTGTACATATTTGTTACTCTATTTATTTTACTTGTACATATCTATTCTATTTATTAGTATGTTTGGTTTTGTTCTCTGTCTCCCCCTTTTAGACTGTGAGCCCACCGTTGGGTAGGGACTGTCTCTCTATGTTGCCAACTTGGACTTCCCAAGCGCTTAGTCCAGTGCTCTGCACACAGTAAGCGCTCAATAAATACAATTGATGATGGTTGATGACGAAGTCACTTCACTTCTCTGGGCCTCAGTTACCTCATCTGCAAACTGGGGATTATGACTGGGAGCTCCACGTGGGACAACCTGATTAGCCGCATCTACCCTGGGGCTTAGAAAAGTGCTTGGCACTTAGGAAGCATTTAACGAACACCATCATCATCAGTCTAACCAGTCGCCGCCATGCTGCCCAGCTCCTGAAGCTTCCCGCTAAGCAGGGGCACAGTGAATAGGACCCCGTGCCCGCCAGCCAGCTCGAGCCCCAGTTTCACCTTGTTGAGCAGCTCTTTCAGCTCCTCCTGGGTCTTCACGATCTTCTTCCAATGTTCGATCTGCTCGTCTTTCACGTGCTTCTCCTGCAATCTACAGCCGCGGGGGAGAGCCTCACGTCAGTGCCACCCGGCCTCCCGCAGGCCGAGTGGCAGCCCCCTGCGGGGAGCCCGGGAGCGGACTGGCTAACCTCCCAGGCTCCCGTGACCCAGAAACAGCAAATACACCCACGCAGGCCAACCGGGCCGGGCGCCTCCGCCAGCAAAACCGGACTCCCCCGCCAGCAAAACCGGACTCCCCGGAGGCGCAAAGCGGGGAGGGCAGAGGGCGGAAAGGCGGGCAGGGAGAAGAGAGGCGAAGGACCTACTGTATGACCACCTCCAGGGCCTGGCCCAGGGACACGGGCTTGTTGTTGAGGACGTTGAAGTCCAGCTGGTGGCTGAGGTAGGACGTGGCTTCCAGCAGCCGGTTGAACTCCTGCTCTACCATCTCGTCCTTCTCCTTCGGCACCTGCAACCCAGACGGCAGCGGCTCGGGCCACGGCGGGGGAGGGAGGAGGACTTCTCGCTTTTCCAGGAGGTGGGGGGGCTGTGACCGGGCCAGCCGGTGAGGGGTGTGAAATGCAGGGGTCCCTCTGCCCCCACCCATGGGACCCCAGAGGGCAGCGAGGATGGCGCCGGGGCCGGCGTGGCAGTCCGGTGGGGCCCGGGCCCTGGCTCCAGTCTGGCTCCCTCAGCCACAAGGAGCGAGCTACTGACCCTGGGCCAGCCCTGAGCCGGCGGTGAGTGGACGGGCCTGGAGATGGGGGTACCCCCTTCTCTATAAGGTCTTCCCCTCGCTCTCCCCCATCCACTCCTCCCCGCACCGGGGCCGTGCCTACGAGCCCCCTTGGGTCCCCAGCGGGCAACGGGAGCCTGGAGCTGGACGGGATTGGAGACCCCTTCCTGTGTCTCCCTGAGAGTGAATGGCTTTGGGCAGGGTAGGGGCTGGGCCAGGGTCCGTCCATCTCCGGAGGCCATCGCTGCCAGCAACTCCTCAGGGCACAGCTGAGTGATTCCAGTAACTCCAGGGCAGCCAGGGTGGGCCCGGGTCCGGAGAGGGCGTGATCCCACTGGTCTCCCTACCCACTCCGGGAGGCCCCCAGGTTTTCCGCAGGTGGCATCTGGGCCCAAACTGCCTTCCCTTCTCCTTCCTGTCCCTACTTCGTTTTATTGTCTTTTTGCCTCCTGCTAGATTGTTTGCTGAGGGCAGGGATCTACTAACGCTGCGGTCCCCTCCCAGTGCCTAATACAGTGCTCAGCAGTCACGAGGCTCCCAGTACAGTGCACTGCTCCAGGAGGTCCCCAGGACACTGCGCTGGCTCCAGGAGAAACCCTGCAGCCAGAAGGCGCCCAGCACAGTGTTTCACACACGGGGGGAGCCCGGCACACAGTGGGCTCCGAACACAATAGCTACTAGTGACTGATCGATTTCACTGGGACCCTCCTCTGGGGGCCGTGGGCATCCCTTCCAGAGTCTTTGCGGAGCCTTTTTCACAGAGAAAGTCTCTGTGGGAGCCAAAGGCCGATCTCAGCGAGCCTCTCTGGGGCCTGCGCCCACCTGTGTCCCGGCAAAATCATCTCCTCCTGCCAATTCCCAATCGGTGGCTTTAACCCGGCCTCAGCACCTGGTGGAGGGGGCTCAGCCGATGCCGCAGTAGTCCTGCGGCCAGAGGAGCGGGAGGCTGAGGGCAGGGCAGACCCCAGTTTGGAGCGCAGGGGGGTGGCGGGCAGGGAGGCACTAGCCTGCGGAGGGTGGGGAAGGGAAGGGGACAGAGACAGTCCCAGACACAGGCTCCCAGCAAGAGGGAGGGAGGAGGAGGAGGAAGAGAGGGACAGTCCAGGGAGGCCCAGACAGAGGTCAGGCTCAGGATCCCAGCAGTTGGGGGGGTGGGGGGGAAGGAGGGAAAAGGGGGAGGAGGGAAAAGGGGAGAGGGGAGGAGGAGTGAAAAGGAGAGAGGAAAGAGGGAAAAGGGGAGGAGTGACAATGAGAGAGGAAAGAGGGAAAAGGGGAGGAGGAGCGAAAAGGAGAGAAGGGGGTGGGGAGAGGGAGAACTGGGGAGGCCGCAGGCTCACCAGCCGTGGGAAGAGTAGAGAGGCGAAGAGGGTGAAAGAGGAGGAAGGATAGGAGGGGGGAGAAGGGAAGAAGGGAAGGACCGTCGGGGGACGCCCAGGCAGAGGCCAGGAAGGGCTCACAGCATGGGGGAGCCGGGGCAGAGAAACATGTAAAGGGACGCTGTCAAGGTCGAGGAAACCAAATCGCCCTGCGTTTTTCTCCCCCAACACGTGTGGGCTCGGGCCGGGAGATCTGCTGCCCGCCCCCGCCCCCACCTGCGCCCCACCCCGCCCCCGCCCTCCCGCCGGCATGCGCAGGACTCTGGGGCCACCGCCCCACCCTTAGACGCCACTTTCAACGACACAGCAGTGTGGATGCACGATGGAGGGGAACCTTGTGAGGGGAACGGCAGTCTCGAGCGACTAATGGCTGGGCAGACAGGGAGGAAAATGGTGGGAAAGATTAAGGCAAATACCTTGACAGCGTCCTTTTAACCATGGCAGCAGAGAAAGAAACAAACTGTCAATACCGGGCACAGCCAGGGCAGGGGCAGCTGGCCAGGACCCCAGCAGTCAGGCTGTCAGGCCCACGCACCCCCTCGCACAGCACACGCACAGTCCCACACGCATGACACACGTGCCACAAGCGGGCTGCCAGCTGGGGAGAGGTGTGCCCAGGTGCCAAGCACAAGGCGGCAGCGGGCACAGATGAACGAGGCGAGCCGGGCAGCGCTGGCGGGGGGAGGGGGGTGGGGGAGGAGGGCGCTCAGAAACGAGTGAGCTGGATGGAAGGGGAGCACCAAGAGGAGGGGACCATCGCTAAGGGGGGCTGGGAGAGACGGCAGCACCGGGCTGCCGGGTCACGGAGGGAGGGAAGGGCCGCGGGCAGAGCGGCAGCACCCGGGACCCCGGCGCCCAGCCTGATCCTCACACTGCACGGGAAGAGGTAGCTGGGACCTCACCATGCCTGGCACCTTCTGGGGATCCACCACTGGAACTCGGGGACCCGATGGGCACCCCCACCCCACAGATCTGCTCGCGGGCCCCTGATCTGGGGAACTGACAGACCGGGTCTCCCTCCCGGGAAACTCCCCCCGCGCTTTGCTGCCTCGCCCTGGGGTGCTCCCCCTTGCCTGCTCCTGGGGTCTGGGGCAGGAGCACAGAGCAGGGAGGGGTCCTTGGCTGTGGCCCTGGCTGGGCTGGGGGCTTTCAGAATCCCTGCCGCAAGGGGAGGAGGATGGAGGATCTTTGCCCAATGGTCAATGTCCCACAGCCCATCATCTGGGGGAACCTTGCCACAGGTGAGGACAGGAGAGGGAAAGGGAAGAAGGAAGGAGGAAGAAAGGAAGGAAGAAAGGAAGGAGGGAGGGTGGAAGGGAGGGAAGGAGGGAAGGAAGGAAGAAAGGAAGGAAGGGAGGGAGGGAGGGAGGGAGGGAGGGAAGGAAGGGAAGGAAGGGAAGGAAAGAAAGGGAAAGAAGGGAAGGAAAGGAAGGAAAGGAAGGAGAGGAAGGAGAGGAATGGGGATAAGGAGGAAAGGAGAGACGGAGGGAGGTCTGTGGGTTCAGAGCTCAGTTCCCTCCCAGGGCAGGGGGAACTGGATAGGCTTCCTCTGCCTACCGGAGGCAGGATGAACCATGGTGTTGGCCTGGGGGAGGGAGCCAAGATCAAACAGGAGGCCTCCAGCCCGCCCTGAGCCCCCAAATCCCAGGCCTTCACTAGTCCTGCAGAGAAGGGGCTGAGGGTTGGGGCAGTCAAGGACCGGACATGCCGAAGGTCTGACCAAATGCACAGGGGTCCCTGGTATTAGCTGGAATTTCATCCTAGCCAACTGGAAGCACTCCGAGGGCACGGGCGTGTGACTCGCTCCTGTTGGACGTTCCCAAGCGCTCAGTTCAGTGCCCAACCCTCAGCCGGCTGAGCTGCACAGTCAATGCCTCCGACTCTGAAAGCGGCTGGCCCCGAGGTCTGGAGGGGGTGAGGTGGATGGGCAGGTGAGGGAGAGGGCCAGGTGTGCCCAGGATTCATACCTGCTGACGGGTGCTGCCCACCGGGGCAATCGGGAGTCTTCCAACGTTTAGGGTTTGGAGGTGGGATGCCCCAACGTGGCCACAGCTTTGGACTGCGGTTAGAAGCAGACGTGGTGATTCCCCCTCTACAAACTGAACCCCAGGACCGAGCCACAGGGGTCTAGCGCTTAGTACAGTGCTCTGCACACAGTAAGCGCTCAATAAATACGATTGAATGAATGAATGAGTCTGAGGTGCTGTGGGGCTGGGTGGCGGGAGACCAGAGGCGTCGGGGGGGAAGGGGGGCACAGGCAGAAGACGGGAGGCACTGACAGGTGTCGGGTCTCCAACAATGGTGGAGAATCATCCAGATCCCGGGCTGACTCTCCTCCTCCGTGACCCCGGGCTGCCCCAAGGACACCAGAAATGGGCTAGATCCCGCTCACGGCGTGTCAGGGCTCCCCTGAGCTCTTCGGCAGACAAGGGACAAGGCTGACCGCAGCCGGACACCATCACCTGCAGACCGGCTGGTGCCCACCAGCTGATGCGGGCAACCCCCGTCAGACACGACCTCTGCGGCACGGGTAAGCCCTCGGGCTGGGAAGTCTAGAGAGGGTCCCCGACCCAGTCCCCCCAGCCCGGGGCCCAGGGTGCCCTCAGATCTCCTGGAAGCTACTGCGACGTCAGGCTGTACGAGCAGGGCCTCGTGAAACCCCCAGGTGTTCATCGGAGCCCAGGGGATGGGAGGAACAGGGCTTGGCCAAAAACAGCCACCTGCTTGGCCCGCAGCTTCCCTGAGGTCCCCAGCCCACGTGGGCCACCCACGAGGTTTGGCTTGGCTGGGGCGCTCTCCCCGTGGGCACTGAGGGGCCCCGCTGCTACTCCAGCCCCTAGCCTTGGGGCTGGCGGGAAGAGGAAGAAGCAGGGGCAAGCTTCACAAGCCAACTTCCTGCCTACTTCGGCCACTGCCTTTCACCAAAAGAGCTCCAGAGAGGGCCTCTTTGAAGGGCTCCAGGCTGCTCAGTCAATCCCAGGGCCGAAAAGTCTCCCTAAACATCATCTAGACATCTCCCTGCCTCCACCCAGGGACCCAGGCCACACCTGTCCAATTGTTTCCCACTGGGGCAGGGTTTGCCCCCTCTAGACTCCCAACCAGCACTTCTCGCCCCTTCTCCTTGGGCAAGGCATGATTAAAGGATGACAGTGGGGGTGGGAAGGAGAGACGGGAGGGAGAGAGGAAGGAGGAAGGCAGAGGGAGAAGTAGAGGAAGAAGGGCCGAGATGAGGGAGCAGGGTGGAGAGAGGAGGGCACAGGGAAGAGGGTGCAGGGAGGAGGGCCTGGGAAGAAGGGAAGAGGGAGGAGGGCGGACGTGTGGGCCAAGCACCTGTAGGAAACCTGACAGTGATGATGGCCCACTACAGACTGACTGGTGGGCAGTGTCCTCAGCTTGGAAGGGTAATGAAGGTCAGGGGCGGCTTGAAGCCCAGAGAGGGGAAACTGTGAACGGTCCGGGCTGCGACCCCTCCCCCAGCTCTGTTTGGCTCCGGCTGAGCTTGCAGCCAGTCCTGGCCCACGGCGCGGGTGCAACTCTAGGGGGTGGTTTCTCCTGGCAAGGGCTGCCCCCCTAGGGACCAGCCCCATCCAAAAGAGCAGGTGGAAGGGGCATTCTGAGCCACCTGCTGACCTCACCCAAGCTTCTGCTCCCACGAGACTGGCAGGGGCCCGTGGGGCTGGGATCCCCAGCAGGAAGTGCGTGAGGGAGGCAGGGGACAGTCTAAGCTGTAGAGTCTGGCCCGACCCATCCGAATGGGCAGTACAGTCCTGCCTCTCAGCTGGGGGACGGGGGGTTCAAGTGGCCAGGCAGGCAGGTGCCCCCGGGGCCAGCCACCACACGGGAGCTTGGCCTTAGAGGGAGAACAGGTGAGGAAGTCCGACTCTGGCCAAAGGCAGCTGGCATGGCCATCACTGGGCCCTAGTCCAGGCAGGATTCCTCCAAGCTGGGTGAAAGCAGCCTCTCCCAGAAGCCAGTGGCCAGTCCCGGGGCAGAGGAAGTGCCCAATCTGAGTGCTGCAAGTCTAATTACCCCACCAAGCTCTCCGGGCCCGGCGACTCGCTGCATAGGGCCCACGCGTGACCCAGTCCAACCCTCCCACTCTCAAGACCAAGGGTAAGGCTGGCTCCGTGATTTTTCCCAAGACCCCCCCGGGGCCAACGTCAGACTTACAGCTTGCCCGTTGGCCTCGTACAGGGGGCATTTCTGCTTAATCTTGGCCAGCTCCATGTTCACCTGCTTGCTCACCACAGCCATCGGGTTCCCACCTGGAAAAGGAGGAACGTGGGCCGTGAGCCGCGGGCCACGAGCCGAGGGCCGGTCTGCCAATTTGTACTTCCCAAGCGCTTAGTACAGTGCTCTGCACACAGTAAGCGCTCAATAAATACGACTGATGATGATGACGATGATGCTCGGGAAAGGAAGGGCTCAAGCTCACCGGCTGCCCGGGTCTGCTGACGGGAGGTGTGAGATAAACCCAGGTAGGCCCAGATGGGTGGATCCACTGAGAGGTGAGTCCACACCATCTGGGCCTCCAACCCCCCCTTTTTTTCTAAAACAATATTTGTTATGTGCTTACTATGTGCCAGGCACTCTACTAAGCGCCAAGGTGGATACAAGTAAGTCGGGTTGGGCAGTCCCTGTCCCATGTGGGGCTCACAGTCTCAATCCCCATTTTACAGACGAGGTAACGAGGGCTCAGAGAAGTGAAGTGACTTGCCCAAGGTCACACAACAGACAAGCGGCAGAGCCAGGATTCATCATCATCATCATCAATCGTATTTATTGAGCGCTTACTATGTGCAGATCACTGGACTAAGCGCTTGGGAAGTACAAATTGGCAACATATAGAGACAGTCCCTACCCAACAGTGGGCTCACAGTCTAAAAGGGGGAGACAGAGAACAGAACCAAACATACTAACAAAATAAAATAAATAGAATAGATATGTACAAGTAAAATAGAGTAATAAATATGTACAAACATATATACATATATACAGGTGCTGTGGGGAAGGGAAGGAGATTAAGATGGGGGGGATGGAGAGGGGGACGAGGGGGAGAGGAAGGAAGGGGCTCAGTCTGGGAAGGCCTCCTGGAGGAGGATTAGAACCCAGGTCCTTCTGACTCCCAGGCTCTACCCACTAGACTACACTGCTTCCCTTCTGCTATTCTATTATCTATTCTATTTATTTTATTTTGTAAGTATGTTTGGTTTTGTTCTCTGTCTCCCCCTTCTAGACTGTGAGCCCAATGTTGGGTAGGGACTGTCTCTATATGTTGCCAGCTTGTACTTCCCAAGTGCTTAGTACAGTGCTCTGCACACGGTAAGCGCTCAATAAATACGATTGATTGATTCTGCTGGCCAGCCATCATGGTGGTGCAGCAGAGGGCCAGACTGGTCTGAGAACCACCTATCATCACCGGCCCTCCCAGGTAGGAGCTTCCCCCTCCCCAACATAGATTAAATCAATCCATTTTTTTTTACGATCGCTTACTCTGTGCAGAGCACTGTACTAAGAGCTTGGGAGAGTACAATATAGTAGAATTGGTGGACACATTCCCTCCCCACAGTGAGATTACAATCTAGAGGGGGAGACAGACACTAATATAAATAAATTGCAGATATATACATAAGTGTTGTGGGGCTGAAGGGAGGTGAATAAAAAGAAAGAAATGATGAATATGTATAGAAGTACTGTGGGGGTGAGGGGAGGTGAACAAAGGGAGCAAATCCAAGTGGAAGAGCAATGCAGAAGGGAATGGGAGCAGAGGAAATGTGGACGTAGGGAAGGTTTCTCAGGAGATTTGCCTTCAAAACGAGAGTCTTACTGAAGGGACAACCCTCAGAACTGTCCTTGGTGTTTCCATCGTTCATTCATTCATTCAATCAATCGTATTTATGGAGCGCTTTCTGTGTGCACAGCACAGTACTAAGCGCTTGGAAAGTACAATTCATCCCAGCGATCCCCAAGTCCGCACACACGTCTCCCCCAAACTGCCCCACCCCGCCCCGAGGACTCACCGAGGCCAGTGACCACCATGGCCCCCAGGTCGGCGACGTAGTTTCCTTTGCGAAAGGTGGCAACTCTCCCACCGACGCGATCCTGGTTTCCGGAGTTGAGAGAGGAAACGTCAGTCTCTCCTCGCCGCCTGCCCGGGGCAGCCCCACGGAGGCGGCCCGGCTGCCAGACATGAGCCGAGCACCAGCTGGACTGTCCTTTCCCCGGAGTACTAGGACCCCCACCCCCTCCCCAGACAACTGGCCCTCAAATTGCCCCCGACGCCCTCCGCTCCCTGGATCACCAGTCCTCCCCCTCGGCCGTCCCACCCCACTGAGTACCATCATCCCCACCCGACAGTCCCACCGCACCTCACTAGCAGTCTGTCCTGGGTCCGGGCCATTTAACTGTTGGTTTGGACCTGGACTAAGCTCTAGATGGAGCAGGTTTCACCCATCTTGCCTCCCACCTACTCCAAGTTCTCCGATTCACTGCTACAATGCCCTTAGCTAGGTAACCTCAGACCTCCCCACTCAGCGCCCACCCGCCGGGCTCTCACCCTGGCTTCCAGCAGCGTGACGTCCATGCCAAAGCTCTGCAGCTGGCGTGCCGCCGCCAGTCCTGAGACCCCAGAACCGATGATGATCACCTTCCCCGTTTTCTTTGCTAGACAGTGGCACCGAGGGACGGGGTCAGAGCCGCCCGGCCTCGTACCATCCGGTCGGCAGAGGCTTTCTGAGGTCATCAGAAATACCTCCTACTAAGAAAGCGTACCCGCCCACTTAATCCTAGCCCCAGACCAGCACCCCACAGGGCTGGAGAGGCAAGGAGTCTGGGATGACTGTATCCATGGGAGGAGGGGATAGGACACCGGGAATCACTCAAAGACGGTGCCTTGGCCACCCTCTGCCTTCAGCCCTCCCTCTGCTCCAGGGCCCCACAGCGACAAACACCACCACCACCATCACAGCAATCAAGGTGGTGCCGGCTAAGCGCTGACTAGGCGTTGGGGGTGATATATGACAACTCGGTCAGACACGGTCCCTGCCCTATACGGGGCTCATGGTCAAAGGGGACGGGAGAACAGGCCTTTGCATATAAGTACAGATGAGAAAACCAAGGCCCAGACACGTTAAAGGAATGGCCCAAGGTCACACCGGGCAAGTGGCAGAGCTGGGATGAGAACCCAGGTCCTTGACTCTTACCACTAAGCCACACATCTGGTTAGGGAGAGCCAGTCGGGGAGACCGAGGGCTGCAGGGCACCGGCCGTTTAGGTCATGGGAAGGGGAAACCCTTTGGCTTCGGTTACCGGACCCGCCACGGGGACGCCCCCGGCATGGTCACCGATCGTTGGGGCCAGGAGGGCCCGGTCACAGTCGGGAAAGCCCGGGGAACGCTCCCGGCCTTGGGTTGCAAAGCGGTCCCCCCAGGCTCCTTACTCGGAAGGGGCTTCACCCTCTTGTAGATGCCAAAGTTGATGAGCCCATGGCGCTCCAGGTAGCTGTGGACGCGGTGGACCAGCATTGTGTCGCCTGGCGAGACAAAAGGAGCACACGTGTTTTCGCCCTTGCTCGCTGCCTACTTCCCAAAATGCCTCTCCCACCCTGACAAATCCACCCCCAGCCCAGCCCAGGGCCGAGGGGCAGCCGAGGCCCTGACCCCACCGGAATCTGCTCCTCACATTCAGTCTGACAACAAATCTTGGTTCATCCTCCACCACAACTCCAGAATCCACCCCTTCCTCTCCACCTAAATTAACACGACGCTGGTCTGAGGTCTTGTCGTATTTCGACCGGACTCCTGCACTGGGCTCCTCTCAGATCTCCGGTCTCTGGACTCTCCCCCCTCTCCAGTCCACACTTCACTCTGCTGGCAGGACTGTTGTTTTAAAATAGCTCCAAATCCTCCAAAGGTTGCCCACTCCTCTCCGCAAGAAGCCAAACCTCTTGCCCATCAGCTTTAAGGCAGAGGCCACCAGCTCTCCCTCCCCCTCTGCTTCTCACTCCTCTCCCACTGCATCCCAGCTCGCATGCTTTGCTCCTCTCAAGCCAACCTACTACAGGGGAAGCAGCAAGGCTCAGTGGAAAGGGCACGGGCTTTGGAGTCAGGGGTCATGAGTTCAAATCCCACCTCTGCCACTTGTCAGCTGGGTGACTTTGGGCAACTCACCTTCTCTGGGCCTCAGTTACCTCATCTGTAAAACGGGGATTAAGACTGTGAGCCCCATGTGGGACAACCTGATCACCATGTGACCTCCCCAGCGTTTAGAACAGTGCTTTGCACATAGTAAGCGCTTAATAAATGCCATTTTTATTATTATTATTACCTGGGCCTCATTCTTCTTGCTCAGGTCCTCCCTTCTTCCTGGAGTTCCCTCCCCCTTTCCATCGATCAGACCACTTCTCTCCCCATCGTCAGAACCTTCCTAAAATGACATCTCCTCCAAGAAGCCTTTCCATCGTCCCACCTGCTGCCGCTTCAGGACTTCCACTTCAGCTCCGCCCTTGGGTACTTATGTCTCTCCCGTTGCACTTACAAACAGATCGGACTACTGCTTCCTCCTGCCTGTCATCAGAGTATCTGTCTCCCCTGCTAGTTTGTGAGCTTTCTGTGGGAAGGGATAGTGCCTATCAGCTCTACTGCCCTTTCCCAAGTGTTCAGTCCAGTGCTCTACACATCGATATTCCCGATTAACTGGCTGTCCCGGGCATTATGGCTCCGAGGTGGCTATGCCGGGTATCTGGGCTAGTCACCTCCACGAGAGCTCAGGCCTACCCGCACTGGCCATGCAGCCCCCCATCCACACTTTGGAGTATTCAGGCCGGGCCGGGGCGAATACTGGGCTAGGGCAAGGGCATCATTAGGGTCAGGAGCATTTCAGCGTCAGCCTCACAAGAACAAGGCAATGGGCCCATGATCGAGGGCCAGGAGGATCTGCCTGGAGTGGAGCAGGACTGGGGGAGCAGAATTGTCCCTATTCACAGGCATATTTCTACAGTTTAGCGAGAACAGGAGCCAAGACCCCCCGGAAACTCGAATGCCTTCCCCTGCCCCCAGCCTGTGGGCTGAGAAGCCCCCCGGGGCCGGGCAGGGCCCAGTTACGGGGGAAGCAGAAGCAGCTGCTACTTACTGTTGTACGGTGCCTCCAACTGCTGCAGGGTGGCCTCGAATGTCAGCTGGATCTTGGGGTTGTCCAGCCACAGCTGCAGCTGTGGGTGGAGAGATGGGGTCAAAGCTGGTCCCCAACCAATACTAGGCCCAGGCCCCCGCGGCCCGGGGAGGACAGTGCCAGCCAGGGGTAGAGTCTCTGGGGAGGACCCGTGCTGCCCTCAGAGGTTGGCGACCGCTGGGGCACCGGCCCCGGGGGTGTGCAGGACCCTGGGAGCAACCATCCCTGAGGAAAGCCAGGCCTTGAGCCCAGCACCCCTTTAAATGCACCTTCCTCAGCAGCCCTGCTACTCTGGCATTGCTCCTCTGGCACAGCTGGCCACCCCTACCCTGACGGCGACCCTGGGCTGGTCCCAGTGGGGAGCTCAAGCAGGAAGAGATGACGGTGGGACTGGGGATTGGGGCCAGGGGCACACTAGACACAGCAGAAGCCGGGTCTATCCATGAAAGGGGTGGGGTGGGGGCTGCCCCAGCCCAGGAATTCCCTTGGAGTCACAGGGTGTCCCCCAGAATCACCCTGAAACACAACTGGAGCCCTTCAACAAGGTCCAGGCCCGGGGCGCCCACTCTCAGGGAAACGCCAATTCTGACCTACACGTGGAAGGTCAGACTGAGCCCTCTTTTTCCACTCCTCCTCCCCATCCCCTAAGCACCTGTATATACATTTGTACAGATTTATTACTCTATTTTACTTGTACATGTTTACTATTCTATTTATTTTGTTAATGATGTGCATCTAGCTTTATTTCTATTTATTCTGATGACTTGACTCCTGTCCACATGTTTTGTTTTGTTGTCTGTCTCCCCCTTCTAGACTGTGAGCCCATTGTTGGGGAGGGACTGTCTCTACATGTTGCCAACTTGTACTTCCCAAGCACTTAGTACAGTGCTCTGCATACCGTAAGCGCTCAATAAATACAAGTGAATGAATTAATAAGGTCATGGGAAAACTGAGCGGACCCTGTAAGTGCAGTGCTCCCGACAGCATCCCCACCCACCGCCCCAAGCCCAGGCAGCCTCGCAGACAGCGCCCGCCCAAGACTTGGCAGGATGCGGGCCCCCAAGTTGGGATCAGAGAGCTGTGGAGACGGCAGCTGAGTGATGGTCCGACAGCCCAACCGCAGGTGGCAAGAGATTTTCTGGGGGAGGCAGAGGTGGGGGCAGCTGCCTCAGTTGGAGCTCCCTGGGAAGGGCATCACCCGGGGCAGGTGACCAGGGCCTGCCAGCAGCCACCCCCTGAAGGCGGGGACTCCATCACGGTGGCCAAGGTAGGCGTGAGGGGCAGGACAGGGGTGGGTTTCCCGGGCAGGCTTTAGGGGCTAATGGGCCAGAGGCCACCATCTGGGCCACGTGAGCCCCGAGAGGAAACTTTCAGATCTGGTCAGAAACCCGGGTGGACCTTGCCCCCGTGGAGGGGGAAACTAAGGAAGAAGCAGGAGGGCCGTTCCTCCCGCCCCGCCTCACCCCACTGGGCTCTAATTCAGAGTGCAAGGAACTGCTGGGAATGGTAGAGATCCAGTCCAGGGACTGATCGGTGGGTATCGCCTGGGAATGCTGGAAGCTGTGCCCTGGGGCCACTCCAGAGGCCCAGTGGGAGCCCACGTGGCCGCCAGGCCCAACTTCTTCATCCTCATGATTGCCCAGTCTCTTCAGGGAGGCGGCCCCACCCCCACGCCCATCCCCGCCTCCCGCCCCGGGGCCCTGCCCCAGCGGCCATACCGTGCGGTTCCGGATGAACAGGAAAACCTTCTGAGTCTGCTGGGGGCCGCTGATGATGTCCGGAAAGCAGGCAGCCTCTTGAGACGTCATCCGATCGTGGGGGAGCCTGCTCTGGAAGGCCGCTCCCTCCACACCTGGGAAACGGATGGACAGACAGACAGACAGAGAAAGAACAGAAGGTTCTAGAATGACTCCCAGTAGGTGCCCGTGACCGTCCAGCCGGGAGCAGTGCTGCTGTCAGAGTCACCCGAGGAGGGGCCTGCTGGCCTCACGAAAGCTCGACCACGGCCCGCCCCAGAGTCTGGTAGGCTGAGCCGACTTGGCTCTCGGGAATCGGCCGCCCGCTGCCCAGTACGGGCTTCCCGGAGGAAAGGGCTCGAGGGGAGGCCGGCGGGTCGGAGCCCCAGCCGGAGGGAAGACAAGGGGAGAGCAGATGTGGGATGGCGCCGGCTTGGCCTCCTGGCCGGCAGACAGAGACGGGGGCCGGGCACACCCCGCTGGGGTTCCAGCCAAGGTGCTCCTTCCCGGGGTAGGTGCCGAAGGGGCCGCCAGGCAGGGCATTAAGGGGCAGAGGCCAGCGGGAAGGCCCAAATTCCCCTCCCTCCCCAGCTGGGAAGCCAACACCGAACTCCCCCTCCGAAGGGCCCTACCAGGCCAGCGGGGCGAAGATGCTCGCTCCACTGGGCCCGACCAAACCAACGACCAAGACTTCAAGGGTGAGAACGACACCGCTAAGCATGATCCAAAGAGCAGAAAATGGTAGGAACACTAAAAAGTTCCGCAGGGTGTCAGACACGGGAAACCGGGACCCCACCCCGCCATCCTCATTCATTCTCTCTCTCTCTCTCCCTCCCACCCCACCAAAAAAGCAAAGGAGGGGCTCAGTTGGACCTTCCCAAACTACCAAACGAGGAGGAGAGCAGAACCCAAGGAAGATCCAGGCTGGCAGTCCAAGAGACACAGAGACATGGCACTGAGCTCGCAGAAAGGGGTTGGGAATCACCGATGGGGAGGGAGAGTGGGGGGTCACCGACACGCAAGAAGAGCTGGACAGTGCAATGGAGCAAACCGGACACAAAGATGCAGTGGAGGGTAATAAGGCGCAACACAGCAAGGCATGAGGCAGCATTGTAGTAAGTCACCCCCGGGTAAGAAGATGCGGCGCAGCAAGGCACAGCACGATGCAGCAGCGCGGTAAGTCACGGCCCAGTAAGAAGGTGCGGCGGGGCAAGGCTTGGCGAGCTGCCACAGCGTGGTTTCAAGGTGCAGCACGGCATGGAACAGCGTGGCAATACGCAGCGCAGCGAGGCAGAGTATGGCGCGGGAAGACGCAGCACAGTGCAGTGAGGGGGCCCGGTGTCACGAGGTTCGGTGAGGTGAGGTGCAGCGCGGGGTGAAGACGCGGCGCAGCGAGAACAGTGTGGTAAGGCGCGGCAGATTGAGAAGGCACAGTAAGGCAGGATACGGTGCAGTAAGACGCAGCGCAGTAAGGAGGCACGGCGCAATGAGGCATAGACCGGCGTGGTACGGTGTGATAAGACACAGCGCACTAAGAAGGCGCCGCCTGGAAGGGTACAGTAAGTTAAGGCACAGCACAGAGAGACGGCTCGGTGCAGTGAGGTGCGGCCCGGCAGGGTACAGTGTGGTGAGATGTAGCGCAGAAAAAAGGTGCAGTAAGAAGACGTAATGCAGTGAGGCACAGCAAGGAAAGGCGCTGCAGGGGCAGAAATGAGGATGAAGTGGGCCTTGGCCCCTGACTTTGGAGGGGAGAGAGAAGGAACACCCCGAGACAACAGACTGGAAGTGAAGGCTTGGGGCAAGAAAGCCCCACGCTGCAAGCGATCTCCGGTCCAGGCCGGGGTTCCCTCTGACCAGAGCCGCCCCTCCGGCTGGCGGGCCGTTTTCTGGGTTTGAAGGGGGCCCGGGCAGACCCTAGCCTCTGTCCCCGGGACTCCAGACCCGCCTGCCCACGCCCGTCCCGCTTGGAGAAGCACAACGCAAGACCCTCTCCCGGAAACACCAAGCCCAGGGCCGGTGGGGATGAGCCGTCGTTAACCTGGGTCCCGTGCCCTGTTGGATAGGACCCCCCCCTCCGCCGCCACATGCTCCGTGGCCTCTGAAAAAGCCTCTGGCGCCACATCGGTGCCCGGCCGCAGCCCAGCAGTTCCCCGGCCCCTCCTGTCTCCCTGGGCCGGACCCAACCTGCGGACGGTGAACTTCCGACCGCCAAGACTCCCAACCCGAGGATGGGGAACTTCCCTCCACCAGGGAGCCTGGCTGTGAGGGAATATCAGCTCCAGGACACCCCCGCTCCAGAGGGTCCCGTTCGATCCAGCAGCCCTGATGGTGCCTGCGTTCACCTGCCCGCCGAGCATGGTCGCCTGCTATGTACCACCGATGTGAGCGGATGGGGGGTGTGTGTGCCCCAATACCCCCCCCCCCCCACCACCACTTCCCAACCATGCTCTGCCCCAGGAGGGTGCTCCATCACTATGGGGGCCCTGTCATCGCTCTGCAGGAGTGGGAACCCCCTTGAAGAAGGCTGGAGTTCAGGCTACACAGTGATAGGATATGTGGAAGGTATCCATCATGCCAGCCCCGGGACTGAGGAGCTGCCACGTGTACTTCATCAATACCATTCATTCATTCATTCAATCGTATTTATTGAGCGCTTACTGTGTGCAGAGCACCGTACTAAGCGCTTGGGAAGTACAAGTTGGACTGACTGATTGATTTGCAGTGGGGAAGCTAAAGGATCCCCCTCCCTAGCTCTGAGAGCAGCAGCCCCATTCCAGCATGGGGACCTCGTGGGCACTGATCTGTCCAGCGCATCTTCCATCTCTCCTGCGTCCGGGCCAGACTCGGATCCAAGCTCGGAAGGGAAAGAGGACACTCAGCCAGGGAAAAGGATCGTTGTCCTGTCTAGGCGGTGCCCAAGGAGGGCACTCCTGTGACTCCGCCGGCATCCCCCCGTCCCGGCCGCAGAGGGGTGACCGGACCCCGTGCGCTGGACGGACAGGGGTTCCGAGCCAGGCTCGAAGTGCACCGGCCCGGACTGCGCATCCTGCCGTAGCCCAGGGATGATGCCGTTTGCTCGCCTGAATCTCACTCCCCGGGTAGAGGGGAAGCTCACCGTGGGCAGGGACTGTGTCACTTTTTCAGTCTGTCCTTCCCAAGCTCCTGGTACGGCGCACTGTGCCAAGAGGGGCTCAGTATAAGCTATGGCTCTTACTGCTCCTCCCGCTGCCGCTACAGTTGCTGCTGCTGAGAGAAAGGCAGGCAGGTGGACTGGACTAGCAGTCCTCACGGGAGGGTGGCGGGGCCGAGGTCCGTGGCTCCCTCCGGCCAAGCGCGGCCAGGGCCGTAGAGGCATCGTCAGCCCGTGAGACAGGTTTCCAGAGTCCGATCGCCAGCAGCGTGGAGCCCGCACCTCCCTGACTTCCCCGAAGCCTGCCACCTCTAACCAACTGCTCACCCGTGACTGCGGAGCTGGGCAACCCTGGGCACCCCGGGAGTCGTCCTAATGCAGAGTAGGAATCACACCACGTAGAATCAAGCACGACCGATGGCAGGGGGAACCGCAGGCTCCAGAACCGTTCGGCACCTGGAGACGCCCTATTGGACCCCGTGAGGCGATCACAAGTGCTTAGTACAGTGCTCTGCACACAGTAAGCGCTCAATAAATACGATTGATTGATTGATCCATCACCCGACTAACCCGGGACCTTTATCGGGGGTCCACCTCAGTGCCCGTTCGGGACAGGGAGAGGTGGAGCCTGACTTAAGCTAGCTGGGGTTTCGCTGACCCCCAAGCTCTTTTCCTAAACCTGGGGGCAGGCCTCAGCTGGCAGTCTGCGCTGCTTGGGGCAATCCACCCTGGTGGCACCGTGGGAGGAGTGGGGGAAGGTGGGGGAGGAGGAAGAGGAAGTGAGGGAGGACTGAGAGGAAGAGGAAAAGGAGGAGCAGGAGGAAGAAGAGGAGGGATGGCTGTTGTGCTCTCCCAGTGGGCAGATGCCCAAAGCAATTTATCTCCCATCTAGGGACACTGGCAGCCACCAGCTCCCCCCACCAGCTCTCCAGCCTGTCAGAGAACGATCCAGGACTCCTGGGTTCAGGTTCTCTCCAAGCCCCAGCAGTGAGATCAGACTGTGGGAGCTCAGGAGGGCTCGACTGCTCTGGCCTCAGGAAGTGGGTCCTCCTCCTGCCCTGTCCCTGTCCTGCTCCGGCCCCACTCTGGCTCCTTTTCCTGCCCTGCTCCTGCCCCACTCCGGCCCCCACCCACTCCGCTCCTTCCCCTGCCCTGCTACACTCCCACCCATCCTGTGCGGCTCCTGCTCCCGCTCTGTCCTTGCTCCGTTCCTGCCCCTGGCCTGGCTACCCTGAGCCAGAAGCCCTTGCGAGCACCGATCCCTGGCCTGGCGGCTCTGGCTAAGAAGAGGCAAGCATCGATGCCACCCTCACCTGATGCTTGGCCGTCTCCATACCCTCCAGAACTGTCGTCGTGAAGTCCTCCTGCTTGCCCTGTGGAAGGAAAGAGGAGAGCGCTCAGGGACCTCACTCCAGAAACAGGCCCCCTTTCTGGACCCCGAGGCCTCGTGGCTAGTGGTTCAGGAGCGCCCCGCCAACCAGCCGGCCCGCTGTCCAAGAGAGCCGTCTTCGGGAGTCTCGGTCCGGTGAGTCCCTCTGTCCTCCCAACTCGGATCCACAGACGGCAGCTTTCCACCCCGAATCCTGCAGAAGAGGCGGTGGGCACGGGGAGTGTGGTTGTGCCCGCTGCCAAAGCCCGGCCCTACCCAGTTCCTGGCCCAGGGGGAAGGTGGGCAGGCTGACAGGCAGGCAGGCACCAGTCTTGGTCTCCTCATGGCCAGATCCAGAAGCGGCGGGAGCCTCCCGGCATGGCCCGGTCCGGCCCAGGCACTCTCCGAAGAGGGATTCCAGCAGGCCCCTCCGCCCAGGAGGGCTGCGCTAATCTTGACTGAGTCTCTCCCTCCTCTGCAGTGGGCTCAGACAGGCCCGAGGGGCCCCGGAGAGGTAGAAGCGGGGGCCCCCACACTGTTTCATGCGTCTGAGTGGACTTCTGGGCATCGGGAAAGCCAAAACCCTTGACAGCCAGAGGGAGTGGCAAAGACCAACGTCTGGACAAACCTAATGCCACCCCCACCCCCCGACGACCGTTTCCTCTGGCCCCCTGCCAAGCACTGAAATGGGCCAACGCCCAAACCGCAGCCAGGGCTGCCGGGGCCTGCTGAGATGCAGACACTCAAGTCTACTCAGCCCAGGCTCAATGCGTGTTGTCTGTCTGTCTGTCAGGTGGACGACCCAGGGGTGATCCACGGGGGTCGGTGGAGGACAGGAGGCCGAGCGTCTCCAGGCTCACCCCATCAGCGAGGAGGGCTTCCGTGGCCCGGGGTCGGGCCCCAGCGAGGGGGTCCCGGGGCTCTCGGAGTCTCCTTGCGCTTCTGGGAAATCCTGAGGCCGAGGCGGTAAGGGAGCGGCGAGGAGACAGGGAGTCCAGCCGGATCCTGGGCCTCTTATGCAGATTTTGGGGAAGGGGAGCCCCCACTGGAGCCTGACTCTACGGCTTCGACTCTTTCCCAAGTGCCCTAAGAAGAGGATCACCTTGCTCTTGCAGGCACAGGAGGGGCCTGGAGCACTCCTGCCGGCTCCAGGGGCTCTCCCACGCCAAGCAAGTGCATGCGCTCCCAGGCACTACCCCCTAACCTCCTGGGGAAGAGCATGGAGTTGGGAATTGGCCTGACACCCGGGCCGGCTCCTCCCACCCCCCCAATAGCTCTGGGAAGCCACGGTCCTCACAGGCACCGCTGGACCCTGAGGTTAAGGGCCCCCGCCGACCCCAGGCACTGGGGTGGCTCCATCGGGGAAAGCTGGGGCCTGGGAGGGGCTGCTCCTTCCTGCTAGGTGAGCAGAGGGAGAGCGGACAGGGAACAGGCAGAAAGGGGGACTTAGCGCCCATACCCCAGCGTAGGCTGCCACACTGCCATGGCCACACCTGGCGGGGCTCTGGCTGCCGCCCGGGCATCCACCCTAGTCACCAGGTCACTGGGCTGCCCACCGGGCCGTCTGCCTCTAATCACTCCGCTCCTGTTCTCCTTTTTTCTCCGGCTCCGGATCCACCCTAACTCAGCTCACACCCCACCCCGGCCCCCCACTCCCTCTACTGCGGGAGAGAAAGGCCCTCTGGAGCGGGGACCGCGGCTGAGGAGAAGGGAGCGGCTAAAAGACGGCACTGAGGCGAGCACGACTGGGGTGAGGGGAGGGCTTGGTGTATGGGGGACAACTGAATCATCGTGTGGCAGCGCTAGGGCTCCAGGCCGGGACGGGGGGACGGCAGGCAGTCCCGAAGCGGAGGCCACGGCTGTGATGGTGGCAGTGGCGGCCAAAGTCACTAAATGCAAACGACCTAGCATCTCTTGCTAAGAAAGCCAGAGCGTTTCATGAATCTGGACTTTCATTGGCCCTGAAGATACAGGCCGCACCTCTTGGAGGCCAGGAAGCGGGAAGATTGGGCTTCACCCACGGTAACACTTCCCACGTGGAGAGTGACAGATGGGGGAGGTGGGAACGGAACCTGCGATAGCAGCGGCCGCCCCCAGCGATGACGCTCTCTGACTTCCTTATCCCCGCCACGCTGCTTCTCGCTGGGTCCCTGAGGTTCGCACCGCCACCAGGAACCTGGCGGAAGGCTGAGTGGCGGCCACCCGGGGCTTAGAACAGTGCTTGGCACATAGTAAGCGCTTAACAGATACCATAATTGTTCTTATTATAATTACTAAGAAAAGAGAAAACTCAGGGGCCTTGGTAAAGCCTGGGTGGATGTGCCTGGGTCTGTTGCTACGGCCCCAGACACGAGCTGGGCATGGGGAGGGGCAGCCGTGGGCCCCTCCTCACCCAGGGGCCGGCTCCTATGCCAGGCAATTCCGACCATGATTACGGAGCCCAGCGGAGCAGGAGAAACAGGACTTGGCCTGCCCAGACCTTGGCTCCCAGCCAGGTGGGGAAACCCCTCTGGCCGCTTCAGGGTCCGGGCATGAGACCCACCCGAACGGCCCATGGCCACTCCATCTTCTCCAACTCACCCCGGCTGCGATTTGCTGGTCAAACCATCCTCAGGCCCCCGGCTCTTCAGGTTTGCTGCTCTCCACTCTAACTTGGGGGTCACTCTGGGCATGCTTGGCATTGGCCCGGGGAGAGTTCGAGCTGTAATGGCGGTTGGGGAGTGAGGGGAGCCGTAGGGGGGCTGGTGGCCACCTGCGGAGGAGCCCAGGACCAGGGGCATTTTGGCCAGGACCTGCCGTAGCACTGCAGTGTCACCTGAAGGCCTTGTTTCCAGGAACTCAACCCTCCACGACGGCAGCTGCCCACGGGCTCCTGATCCCCAGTGGCAGAGCCCTAAGTGGCCCACACTGATTCAGCACTGTGCCACATTCCCCCCGCCCCATACCCCATGGAGCCCAGGGCGACGGGGGGAAGGCACAATAATAATAACAGCGGTGCCATTCACTCAGTGTCGACTATGTGCTCAGCGCTGGGGTGAAGACGTGGTTATGAGATCAGACGCACCACTTTCACAATCTGTCTCATCTCCATTTTATAAGGGAGGGAGGAAATGGAGGCCCAGGGAGGCTCAATAACTTGCCCAAGGCTATACACCAGGCCAATGGTGGGGCTGGGATTAGAAGCCGGGTGTCCTGACACCAGCCTGGCATGCTCTCCCCAAGGTCTACCGCCCGCCCCGTCAAGAGCAAAAGGAAAGAAGCTTAGAACAGCGTGCACTGGGAATGCCCAGGACAGGAAGCCCTGCGGGGCTCGGCCTTCTGGGTCTGCACGCACTCATCCCTCTCTGGGGAGAGACGGATGGCAGAAGGAAGAGACGATGGATGCTGGAACCCAAATCTCCCCCAGAGAGCCACGTGGTGATCAGGGGCAGGAATGGAGAGGGAAGATATGCCACCGAGACCAAAGCTACTGTCGCTGCCCATCGCCAGGCCCCGCTAGGCTCCTGCCGCCCTCACACTAGTCGAACCTCCAGTTGGGGACCGGCCGACGGGGGCTGCCCGGCAAAGCAGGAGACCCCGACGATGAACGGCTCATCTAAATGGCTTCCGCAAAGCCCACCCAGAAATGCTCCACCGCAGCTGACTGGCACAGACCCCTCCGCCCCCGCCAACTGGATGCCCTGGGGAGGATGTGTGTCCTGGCTGCGAGCTCCTCTCCATCGACCCTTTCCAGCTCCCCAGCCCCGACAACTCTGAGACTGGCTCCGGTCAGACACCTCCTTCTTAAACCAATCGTGGGATTTCAGAGACGGGACCAGGTGGAAGGGGACGGAGACGGGCTGGGAGGTGAAGTACCAGACCAGTCTGCTAGGCATCGCTGACCAGCTCCCGGCCCCCTCCACGGAGGCAGCGGCTCCAAGCTTAGTGGTACACACCACGCTGGAGATGGTCGGAGTCATGGGACGGAGAGAGGAAGATGGGCACGGCACAGCAGTCCCTGATGGGGGCATGGCGGCGGCTGTGATGGGTCACCCCAGGTTACCGGGGCGATGGGTCAAGAACACCCTGCCCGAAAGGGGCTTTGCCGTGCGGGGATGCTACCTGAGTGGCTCTGTGGGAGGTAGAATGGGCAAAACACCATGGGCAGAGACAATCTGGGGGGCTGCTCAAGTGGGGCTCAGGGTGCCGAGGGCAACCCCCAGAACCCACAGCCCCCACACTTGCAAGTTTCCCCAGAGAATGATCCTCTGAGTGACCAGAGGGCCACCCTGGGGTCCCTCTAGATGCTCAGGTGACCAGGCTTGGCGGCTGAGTGAAGCCCATCTTGCCAGCCAGAGAGAGTATGCAGAGACCAGTGCCAGGCCATCCCTTTGCTGTTTCCAAAGGAGGGTCCTGGAGCTTCTGCATCCCTATAACAACCCAGGATTCCCAAAAAACAACTCCAAGGCCAGATCAGTCGGAGCCCAAAACCCCTTGTCAATAACATCGCCTTCTGAGAGCCCAGGCCCTGGATCACTCCCTCAGGCCTCTGGGGTGGAAGGGGGAGGATGGCAATCTGCATAAGCTGGGTCAGGCTCTGCCTGGCACTCCCCAGAGAGAGAGCACCTCCCTGGCAGGACACCCCTCACACTCCCTGCGCCACCCGGTTCCCCTCCTCCAGGAGCCTGCCCCCTGGAAGACACTGGAGGCTTGGTAAACTGAGGCAGGCATAGCGGTGCCCACAGGGGTGGGCGGCAGGGCCTCACGGTTTATTTCACGGCCAGTTTGGACTTAGACTCCCCAAACTTTTCCTTGTGGGACCAAGGGAACCCCAGGCTGACAGCTGGTGTCCCTGAGACCACAGGGGCTCTGGGCCAGCTGTCACAACCTCCTCGCGCAGGTGGCATGGGCCCTGGCAGTGCCAGGGACCAGGCTGACCTCGCCAGCTGAGAAGTGAGGAATTCTGGACACTGCTCGAAGAGTGACAAGACAGCAAGATGAGCCCCGCCCTCTGGCCCAGTGACCCCACAGCCTGGCGGCCTGGCCTCCTGGACTGGGGACCCTGGTGCCCGGCCCAGGAACGGACACCGGTAGGGAAAGGCGGGTCGGAGACTCGCACTGGGTCTGGGAAAAAATGGGGCCGAAGCCCAGAGACCAATAGCCGTTACCCACAGAGCCCACGGACCGCTCTGCCTCCCACCTCCCGCCACGCATAGCCCCTCACGTAGACCACCGCCCACCCCAGACCTCACCCACAGACCCCCGTCCCAGTCTCGCCCCAAACAGCTTCTCCCGGCATCACCCCCGGTCCCCTCACACAGACCCTCCCGGACCCAGCTCCACAGAGCCCCCTCCGCTCCCCTCAGCCCCCACACACGCCCACATCCCAACTCGGGATTAGCCGCAGGGACCGTGGGTGCCGAGCACGCTTCCTGCACTGGGATCTGAGTGCTTGGGAAGTAACCCAGGACCACGAGACCCCCACCCTCTTGGCCCCTGGACACTCCACTCTGCCTCCAGCACGAGAACACTGAGAAGGGCAGGAGGGTCGCTCCCTAAGAAGGCTGACCAAACCAGAGGAGAAGCGACAGCTCTGGCTGCCCTGGGGTCCTGCCCACCTCTGCCTCGGTGGCCTGGGCCCCTCAGCATGGAAGGGAGCCTCCACCCTGGCCGGGAAGGAGAGGGGAAGACGACCGACCCTGTCACAGGGCAAACTAGGCTGGTGCAGCTCGTGCTGCCACACCTACCGACTGTGGGGTACCTACTGCGTACAGAGCACTGTGACTGGCACTTACTCTGTACTGAGCGCTGTGTCCAGTGCTTACGGTGCCCGGAGGCCAGGAGAAAACAGCCCCGGCCTCAAGGGATTCATCGACCAAATCCCAAGCTGGGCAACAAGGACCACAGCACCCACGGGGCAAGGAGAAAGGCTTGGCACCCGATTATCCCCCAGCCAGCACTCGGCTTCATCACAAGCGGGAGAGAGGCGTCTTGGAAAGAAATGAACAAATAGCCCCTGTGTAAAACCAAAACTCTACAGTCCTCCGAAGCAAGGCAACAACTATTTTTTTCAGAAACCAAAGCCCCCAGAAAGCACATGAGTAAATACCCCTGCAGGGCTAACTTCCTGCAGAAGTTAGAAGTTCGGCAGAACTTAACGGGAAATGCCGGGGCCTTTCTGTCAATCAATCAATCAATCGTATTTATTGAGCGCTTACTATGTGCAGAGCACTGTACTAAGAGCTTGGGAAGTACAAATTGGCAACATATAGAGACAGTCCCTACCCAACAGTGGGCTCACAGTCTAAAAGGGGGAGACAGAGAACAAAACCAAACATACTAACAAAATAAAATAAATAGAATAGATATGTACAAGTAAAATAAATAAATGTCCAGACCCTGGGGAGAGCCACGGGATGGCAAAAACTCTCCAGGCCCGACTCGGGAGAAGGTGGGGGGTGGCGTTGGAGGGGAACTCGGTCCCTGGGACCGGTCCAGGGATGCCTTTTTCCCTCCACCCAACGGGCAGCCCGACCGCTGGCGGGCCGGAGCTGGCCAGTCCGGACCAGGTGACGGCCCGGGCTCTGGGAACGTGGCCAGTACGGGGCTCGCCCGACAGACTTCGGGATCGGTGCCACGCGAGTGCGAGGCCAAAGCTGCCCCACGGGGAACACATCACCGAAGGCGTCCCACAGCGGGAATACACTCTTCCAGATGCACACGGCCGCAGACAGACTGGGGGAAGGGCGCGCCGGGCAGAGAACCGTGGGCACAGATGGCACCGCATCCCGCCCCCCAACATTCGACCCAGTCCGAGGCCCACTCGCGCCGAACGCCACGGGGGCCCCTCGAACCTTTCGCTGACGGGTCCCAACCCGCCCCTCTCCCCGGGAGGGCAGCTCCTGCAGCGGGCCCCTGTGCCACCCCCGCCTCAAGCACTAACTCGTGGGTCAAGAAAGCAGGTGGGCAGACGGGCTCCTGGTGTGCCCCATCGGCCGCTGGCCCCCCGGAGGCACGACGAGTGGGTCAGTGTGGGGAAAGCGACCTCTGACAAGGGCCCGGCCGATTTGGAGGACAAAAAGCAAATGTGCACGTCCTCCCGTCCCCGACGCTGACACAGGTTGGCTGCTGTCCTCAAGAACAGAGAAGCAGCGTGGCTCAGTGGAAAGAGTACAGGCTTGGGAGTCAGAGGTCACGGGTTCTAATCTCGGCTCCGCCACTTGTCTGCTGTGTGACTTTGGGCAAGTCACTTCTCTGTGCCTCAGTTACCTCATCTGTAAAATGGGGAGTAAGACTGTGAGCCCAATGTGGGACAACCTGATCGCCTTGTATTCCCCCAGCGCTTAGAACAGTGCTTCGCACATAGTAAGCGCTTAGCAAATACAATAATAATAATAATAATAATAATAATTCCCCCGGCAGCTCTGGTCACTCCCCCACGCCTCCCCTGAGCTTCAGGAGAGAGAGCAGACAGGCACGGGAGGAGCTCGCAGGCCAACCGGCCCGTCTCCCCCACTGCTGCATGCAGGTCCCGGGTCCCGGGGCACCTCCTCGGATTCCCCAGCAAGCTCCCTCGGCTGCTGTTTCAGGGTGCATGCGATGGAGAAGCAGCATGGTCTAGCGGATAGCGCACGGGCCCGGGAGTCGGAAGGACTTGGGTTCTAATCCCGGCTCTGCCGTTCGTCTGTGACCTTGGGAAAGTCACTTCACTTCTCTGTGACTCATCTGTAAAAACGGGGATCAAGACTGAGTCCAACCTGATTAGCTTGTATCTACCTCCAGTGCTTAGAAAACTGCTTGACAAATAGTAAGCACTTAAATACCACCATTATGATTATTATTAAGACTGCAAGGCCCTAGGGGTCTCAGGCAGGCCGGGGGGCCCTCAGGGACCTCAGACTGGAGAAGGGCAATTTTCCAATTAAGCCAAGAGAAGGAGGCTGTGGGACCTGCCGGGAGATCCGACAACAGTCTGGACTCCTTCCGCTCCACAACCACGCGGTCGAGCCGCGCGTCCCCAGGACAAAACTCCAGCCTTGGCTTTCCCTACCACCGCAGGTCGGGTCCAACGCTAATCAGGGGCCTTTCCGTCAGTCTGCTGGGCCCCTAACTGCCCTATCTCTAGGAGGGAACAAGGAAGCGTGACTCAAACCACGGTCCCCGCCCCCCTCAAGGGCCTTCCTCACTGCAGCTGCTCTGGCCAGATAGGGGCTGCAGGGTCAGGGCGGTGAGGTCTTAGCCAGAGCCAATCTGGGGGAAGAAACCTCAGGAACCAGTTTCCACCTAACAGGCCGGGAAAGGCCTACTGAGCCTCGAATGTCAGGCAGGCCCAGCTCCCGGCGGTACCCAACCACAAGTTTAGGCCCTTACCCTGCCCTCCTTCCCCTTGAATCCCCTTCCTTCTCTGCACACTGCAGGAGAGGGCCCGATTCCAGGATCCCTGAGAATCCCTCAGCTTCCAGGGATGCGGGCTCAGCAATCTCTCTGAGGGATCGGGAGTAAGTAAAACCTGGTCTTCCTCCTAATCAGACTGGGAGCCCCAGGCGGGACAAGGACTGTGTCCAACCTGATTGGCTGCATCTACTCCAACGCTTAGAACAGTGCTTGACACATAGTAAACGCTTAACAGATGCAATAGGAAAGAAAAAGAGCCTCTCCCCAAACACACTCTGGAGGGCTTTGGCCAAACGCCCCAGACGATCCAACGAGGCAGAGATACGCCCATTCGCATTCTGTCCCAAGTGACCCTATCGGAGCTCGGTACCAAGGGAGCAGGAGTGGACCGGGAAAAAGGGCTGCCCAGGAGCTTTATGGGAATTCCAGGATGTAGGTGGGGTGGGGGGAATAAGGGGAGGACTCCCTCCCCTTCCTGGCTGGCCTCCAGCCCCAGGCGTGATGAAGAGAAGCAGAGTTCAAGGGAGTTGGGGTGTCCCACTCTCCAACCCTAGGCAGGTCTCCCTCCCCAGCAACCTGCCAGCCTACCCTGAGCAGACCCTCGAGATCGGGGCGGACTGGGGGACCAGCTCCAGCTGCCCCCCGCAGAGCCGGCCCTTCCGACTTCCGAACCGGCCCCGGGCGGTCCCACCCCTACCTCGTTCTTCCTCCTGGCACTGCCCACCTGTCCCAGTCCTCGCTCCCGGCCCCCAGGCAGGTCTCATCCCTCCTCAGGCGCCCACGCGCCCCTCGCCGGATCCCGACGCGCACGCGGGGGTCGGCCAGTGCCCCTCGGTCAGGTGGAGGCCACCGCAGCCCCACCTCCTCCCGCCAGAAGCCTCCCCCCCGGCAAAGCGAGAAGGGGAGTTGGCACCGAGACTCACCCGACGGCTCCTCCGATTCACTCTCGTTCTCCTCCTCGGGGGGAGCCTGCGGAGGGGGCGGGGGGAGCTTCTTCTCCTTCTCCGCTTTGGCGTTTCTCTCCTCCTCCGAGTAGTACTCGTCTTCTGAGAGGTTGGCCAGGCTCTCGTCCATCTCCCGATACTCCACCTGTGGGGACGGGCCCCGGGGAAGCAGGACAGTCAAAAAGCAGCTCCGAGTCTCGTCGGGGGTAGGCAGGGGCCGGTGAGGGCCAGACTGACGCGAGGAGACTCTCCGGGCCAGCTCGCTCTCCCGCCGTGGACAAAGTGGGCCCCGAGGGGAGCCTGCCTCGACCGGCCTCCACCGCTCCCTCTGGGTGCCCCCGTATGCCCATCGCCCATTTGATGTCCCACAAACCCCAGGAAGAGCAAGTCAGTACTCGGGGCACTCTCCTCTTCCCACCCCAATTCTCTAGGGCAGACCCCACCCCCTACACCGGCTCCCTGACTCCAAGTCCTGCGAAGTCTGTGCTGAAAAGGTTGCCTTTCAGGTCACGGGGCTGCCTTGATCACTACTCCCAAGCACAAGATGTGTGACCTCAAGGGAGCAGGGACACGGCCGCCGCTCCCACTGGCTTGCCCGCTCACCAGTGGCTCCTGTGGAGCAGCTCGGTTGGCACACAGAGCCCCGTCCTTGGCAGCCAGTGCCAGCAGGGGCTGAACCACCCCCGAAGTTGGGGGTGGGAGGAGGTGAGGAGGACGAAAAGACGACGACAAAGGGCGGGACGGGGTTCGGGGAAGGAGAGGAGGAGAAGGGAGGGAGACTCCAGAAGGGAGGCACTCATTGGGAAAAGACCCATCAGACAACAGTGCCTGGAAGAGGCGATCTAATGAGGAAAATCGGGGCAGGGGGTGGGGATGAAGTGGCTGAGGAGAGCTCCCAAATAGCTGACCAGACTGGCTTGGCACAGGGGGTGGCATGGGCTGTTCATTCATTCATTCATTCAATCGTATTTATTGAGCGCTTACTGTGTGCAAAGCACTGGACTAAGCGCTTGGGAAGTACAAAAGTTGGCAACATATAGAGACGGTCCCTACCCAACAGCGGGTGTGCTGAGGACCTGAAGGGGGAGAGGGACTGGCTGAATTGGGAAGCTGGAGGGGGGTTGAGGGAGGACTAATAATAATAATGATGGTATTTGTTAAGCGCTTACTATGTGCAACGCAGTGTTCTGAGCGCTGGGGGGGGGGAACAAGACGATCAAGTTGTCCCACGTGGGGTTCACATCTTCACCCCCATTTTACAGATGAGGGAACTGAGGCTCTGAGAAGTGACTTGCCCAAGGTCACACAGCAGACATGCGGCAGGGTCAGGATTCGAACCCACGACCTCTGCCTCCGAAGCCCGTGTTCTTGCCACTGAGCTACGCTGCTTCTCAAGGGATGAGTTGAGGGAGTGGAGGGGAAGGGGTGAGCTGAAGACCTGGGGGTAGGGTGGAAAGGGGTGAACTGAGTCAGTGAGTCAACCGTATATATTGAAGCAGCACGGCCCTGGGATTCAGAAGGACCTGGGTTCTAAACCCAGCTCCGCCACTGGTCTGCCGTGTGACCTCGGGCAAGTCACATAATTTCTCCCTCAGTTACCTCATCTGTAAAATGGGGATCAATCAATCAATCATATTTATTGAGCGCTTACCGTGTGCAGAGCACTGTACTAAGCGCTTGGGAAGTCCAAGTTGGCAACATATAGAGACAGTCCCTACCTAACAATGGGCTCACAGTCTAAAAGACTGCGAGCCCCACGTTGGACAGGGACTGTATCCAACCTGATTACCTTGTATCTACCCCTGCGCTTAGAACAGAGCTTGACAAACCGTAAGCACTTATGTGATCATTTACTGTGTGCACAGCACTGTATTATGCGCTTGGGAAACTCCAATATAAAAGACACGTTCCCAGCTGACGAGTTTACAGTCTAGAGGGGCAGATGCACGTTAATGTAACAAAATAAAATTATAGATATGTACGTAAGTGCTGAGGGGCTGGATGCTAGATTCTTAGCCACTGCCAAGCTGCTTGCTCTGGCTGTAGATGCTAGTGGCCAAAGCTGCGCTCTTCCTATCAATCAATCAATCGTATTTATTGAGCGCTTACTATGTGCAGAGCACTGTACTAAGCGCTTGGGAAGTGCAAATTGGCAACACATAGAGACAGTCCCTACGCAACAGTGGGCTCACAGTCTAAAAGGGGGAGACAGAGAACAAAACCAAACATACCAACAAAATAAAATAAACAGGATAGAAATGTACAAGTAAAATAAATAAATAAATAAAGTAATAACTATGTGCAACCATATATACATATATACAGGTGCTGTGGGGAAGGGAAGGAGGTAAGATGGGGGGATGGAGAGGGGGACGAGGGGGAGAGGAAGGAAGGGGCTCAGTCTGGGAAGGCCTCCTGGAGCAGGTGAGCTCTCAGCAGGGCCTTGAAGGGAGGAAGAGAGCGAGCTTGGCGGATGGGCAGAGGGAGGGCGTTCCAGGCCCGGGGGAGGACGTGGGCCGGGGGTCGATGGCGGGACAGGCGAGAGCGAGGTACGGTGAGGAGATTAGCGGCGGAGGAGCAGAGGGTGCGGGCTGGGCTGGACAAGGACAGAAGGGACGGGAGGTAGGAGGGGGCGAGGGGATGGATGGATGGACAGCCTGGAAGCCCAGGGGGAGGAGTTTCTGCCTGATGCGCAGATTGATTGGTAGCCATTGGAGGTTTTTGAGGAGGGGAGTAATATGCCCAGAGCGTTTCTGGACAAAAACATAATCCGGGCAGCAGCATGAAGTATGGATTGAAGTGGAGAGAGACACGAGGATGGGAGATCAGAGAGAAGGCCGGTGCAGTAGTCCAGATGGGATAGGATGAGAGCTTGAACGAGCAGGGTAGCGGTTTGGATGGAGAGGAAAGGGC